>NW_023505385.1:0-83703 GCF_004664715.2 Peromyscus leucopus | reverse complement strand
CGCAATGTTTTTTTTCTTTCATTTAACCTTGCTCTTGTTAATTAATGATATTAATTTTTTATTTCAAAGACAAAATACATTTCAGGTTATACAATGACATTATATACATACTTTTCTCTCACCTCTACCTAAAACATGGCTGTAGGCATCTTAATTTCTCAAAGTTATAATATAATTATAATGACATTTATTAATTACTACTAGGTAGACACTTTTGTGTCTTTGTATTATTTAATCTAGCATTGAGTTTTAGCAAACCAAAACTGATGTTGTATTTATAGTTCATCTATTTGGTCATGCCACACAACTTATCCATTTATTTTTCTACCCTCCTTTAAAACATTGGAGAAAAAATCTCCAGAATGTATCTGTGTCACTCATTGTTCACAAATGAGAATTCACACTACTCAAAATTCTTGAATCTTACACAGGATTTCCAGTTATTGTCATAATTGGAAAATTTTACTATAGTACACATAATAGAAATTCACCCATATGACTGAAAATATTCTTCAAAGACACTCTTTATATCTGACCACACGACAGAATGGTTTTCAGCTGGTAGTTAATGAAGACAATCATAAATATTATGAATGTTGGTGACAAGTGGTTCTTTTTTCAATATTACCTGAGCCTTTCTGAGCCACAGATGAAATGTGATAGTGCTGAATAGACACTGTGTGAATTGCATGGCTCCCATTTGAGAAAATGGGCATTCTAACTTAACAAAATAATAAACACAGGAAGGCCTGGCTATGCTCTGGTTATCCTCTTCCCCTCCTCCACCTTCAAACTGAGCCCTTGAAGGCTAGGTTAATCCACTGGCTACCCCAGGGTAGGGTTCAATCTGGCTTTTATCTCAACACCAGTGAACAAATGGAACTGAGCCACAGCTAAGCCCAAAGGACCTCTACCTGCTTTAAGTCTTCCAGGCAGTGAAGTTGTCAAAGAAATTCAATTGTGTGTTCAAATGACGTGCTTTTGAGAAGCACACCAATCTTTTGCCTTAATGTTTCCCAACGCATATTATTTCACTCCTAAATGCATGCAAGTAAAGCAACATTAGGAACAGTTCCCCAGTTAAGGTCACAAACCTGAATAGGAAAATTCTCCTTTTGTTCAACTTTCTCAATAATAAGAGATAGCCAGTATAGTGTTTTGCTAGCAAAGCTATTTATACTAGCAATTTCCTCCAATTATATATTTAGAATAATTTGTAGGCTTAGGTATATTTGAAGAATACTGTTTTAGTGGGAATCTTCTTCCATCCAAGAACATTACAATACATTTTCTTATTTACCTAAAAATGATATCTTATTTTCCATGGATATAATTGAAAATTTTGTAATTAGTAATTAATTTAAACCTTATGTTCTGTAAAGCATTAGCTTGTAGTAACCCCTATTATTTATGCAGATAGTTAAAGTGTACTAAGTGTCTCTGTCTCAACACAGAATAAAATGAAAATAATCTGCTCATAAGGAACATAAGAAATACCCTGGAAAAGTTGAATGAAGTGTTTTTTAGTATTTTGAGTTTTTAGATGTACTTTCTGTAACATTTCAGCTTTCAGTTCATAAGTTCCAATTTCTACAAAAGACTGAAAAAGGCTCACCTAACCAGACCCAGCCCCTCCATGTGGGCCACAAAACAGGAACTGGAAGTTTAAATTCTAGTGCACTGCATGCCAGTGGCAGTAGAAATGTAAGATTTTGTCTGTTGTGGAAAGGAAGATATACAATAATATCTATTGAAACCTCCTTGTTGACCTGGTACTGCTAAGAATATATCTTCTTGATTATTATAGGTACCTTCAGTGACTTTCCTTTGCCTGCAAATTCATGCCCCCCCCCCTATAAAATACTTCCCTCAAAGACCAGACCTCTTTTTTTTTTTTTTTTTTTTTTTTTCGTTTTTCGAGACAGGGTTTCTCTGTGTAGCTTTGCGCCTTTTCCTGGAACTCACTTGGTAGCCCAGGCTGGCCTCGAACTCACAGAGATCCGCCTGCCTCTGCCTCCTGAGTGCTGGGATTAAAGGCATGCGCCACCACTGCCCGGCCAGACCTCTTTTAATAACCTTTCTCTACAAGGTCAAGCGGTTGGGAATCTATAGGATGGGTAGAACTTCCTACCCAGACATTTCCCCTAGAACCCTCAGTTTCTGTCATTCAAGGGATCGAATTCCATTCCCATCCTACCTGATGAAGGCTGCTACGTATAGTGTCTGAGGGTTTCTATTGGCGTGAAAAAACACCATTCCCCAAAACAACTTGGGAGGAAAGGATTTCTGTGCTGATACTTCCAAATCACAGCACTTCATGGGGAAACCAGGGCAGGAACTGAGCAGAAGCCTTGGAGGAGTGCTGCTTCCTTAAGGCTTGCTTTTTATGGCTTACTCAGCCTGATTTCTTATAGCACCCAGGACCTCCAGTCCAGTGGTGGCATTGCCCACAGTGAGCTGGCCCCTCCAACACTAAGCATCAATTAAGAAGCTGCCCTCTGTATGTGGCTATGGGCCAATGTTATGAAAGAAATCTCTCATTTTCTTCCCAGATCGTTCTAACTGTATTGACATAAAAACAAGCCAGCCCAGATAGTGACTGCCACATGCAAAGGGCACCATTACACGACTACCTTATTTTACATTTAAATAAATCTAAGAGATTTCAAGAGAGTGGCTTGTTATTTAGCTGTTCACTCTTTGAAAACTGAATATGACTTACCCAGATTCCTGTACTAACTTGAGAGTCTGCTATTCTCACCTTTCTTGGTTTTTCATGAAGGATTACTGGCTTTTTGCCTAGAGTTCCCCTGAAATATATATATTTGGCTTTTCGAGACAGGGTTTCTCTGTGTAGTTTTGGTGCCTGTCCTGGATCTTGCTCTGTAGACCAGGCTGACCTCGAACTCACAGAGATACTCCTGGCTCTGCCGCTCGAGTGCTGAGATTAAAGGCGTGTGCCACAGCCGCCCAGCAGTACGTTCACTTTAATCTTCACAATTTGATGCTCATTATCTAAGGCTATATGTTAGCAGAATATTATTTTATTTTACGTTAGCTTTGATCCTGTTACAGAAATGGTGTTCTGGCTTGCTTTTAGAAATTGATTCTCTTTGCAAAGCTATGAGACAAAAAAGACATTTCCTTACTGCATTACAAGGTCCTGTGTTTAATTAGCAGACCCTTCTCTTTGCATGAATGAGAGGGATTTCAAGTACCAAAGTAAGTCATTACTAAAATGTGGACTAGTTGTTAACTAAAATTTTGACAGTTTATCTATTGACACAGTTATTTATCTAAAGATAAAAGAGCCTGGTAGAAGATGTTAACTCAATAAAATTATATATATATATATATATATATATTATATATATATATATTGTATTCATTTATTCTCCAGGAGATTCGATGTATTATTTAAAAAACAAAATATAATGGAAAAAGTAATGATAAAGAGAACAGTCCATGTGAGAAAGTTTGAAGCATGATTGAAACCTGCTTCAAACCTGAAAGTGATTAAAGAATTTATTGATGATTTATGACATTATTTTGATAAAGCATCACAAATCTAACTGCATATATGCCTACAATTCCTCACCACTGCGTACCCACATTCTGAAATGAGAATTACTAACCTGAACTTAACTGATTAACAGGCTCATTTTGGAAAAGGAGGGGGGGAAACCTAGAGCTATGCTGTTCAGAGAAAGGGTGTGTGTGGGAACCATAGTGTCACAGATGGCTGTCAGGATGAGGTGAAACATGGCTCTGTTGAGGAATCAAACCATCAGTGTGAAATCCACACAGAAAGAAGAGAGCAAAGGCAACATTTCAAAGGCATTTGGCACCAGCGGCATTGTGAGGGTTAATTTACTGCCAGAACTGCTGGGCCCTTTCATTCTCCAAAGACACACAATAGACAGATCCCTGAAGTGCCCATCATAATCACAGATGCTGGGGGATTAATGCAAAGATGAAAGCTTCATGAATATTAAAAAATATCTAACCTGCTAATGATGCAGCAGAGTTGGAAACAATGCTCAATCTTCAAATCTAAGAGCAAAGCACACAGGCATAGTAAGACACTGTCTTTTAAAAACTGATTAAAACCTACTCAATTTGTAACAGAAAGAGGCTTATGCATATTAGGACCTGAATTGGCTGCCAAACTTTACAAATTGCACAGACTAATTACATAATTAAGCCTTGGATTGAGGAAGAAAATTCCATTTATCTCCGGCTGACTCTGTGGAACTTCAATAAAGAAAGAACTGACATCAGATGGGTTTCCCTTCCAATGATATTTCAAAGCCCACTAAAAATAAAAAAAAATAAACAAAGAGGCCATCCCCTAAAGAAGCAGGAACCATAACCATTGGGTTTTAAGTGGAGTTGAAAGAATTCTCCAAAGCTAAAATGCTACATTAGATAATTTTAGAATGTACTTCACATGAGAAGTTGCATATTTTAAAATGTAGGATTGTTTAGTTAAATCTGGGCTATAAATATTTAGGTAGCATAACTGGAAGAAATAGAGGATTTAAAATTACTGAATTGCTTTGGTAAATTATTCTGGAAGGCCAATACTATTTAGAATTTTGTTGACTTAATGTGTGTAAAGATAACAATAGGATAACTTGCTCAATAAATTAAGATAAAGAATAATTTTAATTTCCTGCTCTTACTGAAAGAACTAGTGACCAAAGGACACTGTGTTAGGACCAGTGATATTTTTGCTTATTTTTGGACTTTCTTAAAAACTTTTATTAAAGCCATATAATCTGATATGATGGTTACTTTCATCATATTAATGATCTGATTAAAATGTAAACCCATGAATTTTTAAAGAAAAAAAATTCAGTTCTGATAATTGACACCACTAGGGTACTAAAGTTGCTATTAATTAAGGAATATTTCTGAAACTCATTTCTAATATACTTGACTACACAGAAAAATGGAGCATCTCAGAACACTGTCTGGTTAGGGAAAATGGTATGAACAGATCGATTTTTAGACACAGTGTTGAGCATTTGTTTTTTAATAACATGGAATAGTCTTGAATTTTGTGAATCATTTGTACTTTTGTGTTCACAAATAGTTGCCTGTAGCACACTGCAGAATCACCCATATGTTGATTTTATTGGTTGGGAGAGGAATTCCTTCTGGAGTGTGCCTGTTTTATATTGTAATATCAAAATAACAAACAATCCTGCAAAACAAAGTTTAAGTTGCTTTCTTTGTCTTACGCAAAAGTGAACTCGGCAAATTCAAATAGTATTGTCTTCAGTAGCCTGGCTGCACGGGGCTTACCTGGGACACAAACAGGTCATGGTCCCTTTCCTTCCCTCCCTCAGTGACTGGCACTTAGGGTGAATTCCAAGTTATTTGTTCAGCTTACAGAGGACCATTTGATATGACATTCGTCTGACTCTTAGTCCTCAATTTTTTGTTAACCTAGTTCTCCATCATTCGTTTACTCTCTATTTAGATCTCTTTAGAATGCCACCGAAGTGATGCAGAAACCTCGCCAATGAGTCTTACGGTGTTGAGTGATAAATTAGACGTCTGCGACGACAGATGCCTTTTTTTAATGTCCTACTGACGAGCAATCGCAGGGGATGTGCAAAGATCATTAGCCATATGAGTGGGTCGAAGAGAACTCTGTGAATGACTTTAAAGGCTTCTCTCTCTTTGAAATAGGCCAGCCTGCTGCTCTGCACCTCACCCAAGTGAAAGCTTCCAGCAAACGTCGCAAAGCTTAACACGAGTGTAGAAAACACAACCAATGTGCTGTGCTCGAAAAAAACCAAGAAAAAAAAATAGAACAATAAAATAAGAGAGAATAAAGAACTTAAATGACTATTTGGAGAGGCTCATTCTGTAGCACTGGCTGCAGTGTGACGTGTTCTGTATGGGCTTGTTGAACATAAAGTTTACATATTGGAAGCTTTTCATATGAGCTGCTCTAAATCTGTCTTCAGGTGTAGAATGGCCCACAACCACTATAAGAACGATCATCTAGAAGATGTCATATTATCGTATAATTACTTACTCACCTAGTTTCCATAAGTGTGTTCTCTGCGTGTTGATAAGTAGGTTAAATAACTTGAAACATAACAATCTATTGCCTCCTCCCACAACCTCACCCTAAAGCTCCTGCTCGACCAACTGAAGCTGCTTCAATATTAGTTATTTTTTGACTAATTAGCTCGTTGATTCAATTGTATAATACCTAACACAAAGACGGTCATACTTCACTACAGTTTTGGAGTGAACCACCAGGTTTTTCCGTTCGCACATAGCTTGAAAGCTAGCAGGGCCTCATTCAACTCTCTCTTAGGCATATCTACTCGAAAAAGCTTAAGCTCGATTCGGAACCCCCTCCTCTTTTATAGAAGAAATGAACTAACACTCAGGGGACTGATGATGCGAGAACTGGTTTCACTGACGGTGGTGTGCTGGCACGCTCTCTCATTGTGAGTGATCTTCGCATCAATGAGGTTATTTATTGCTTCATGCTAATGCTACATCTTTCCTACAATTTCTGTAGTACCACAGAGTCCGGTCTGATGGAAGACATGTCATTATGACTCTCTAGCTTCGTGTTGGTCTGAAGTATGCTCTCATATCTCTTCTTCTTTGGTCAATCTTATCTTTACAATTCTTGTCTCTCTCTCTCTCTCTTCTCTCCTCTCTTCTGTGTGGTGTGGTATGTTTGTTGTGTAGGTCCATATGAACCAAAGGAAATGGAGGATATCATACTCTTTCTAAGAGTATCTCTCGAGGATGTCTGAGTTCCTATATGCTCTCAAGATTCCACTCTCTGGGTTCTTTGGGTAGCTTCTGTAGATATAATGAAATCTTGATAGTTTATGGCCTCACAGCTAGAGGAGCTCTTACTCATCCCTGATCCCGACTCCCCAGACAGCTCCTGGAAACGTGAGCTCTCTCACATACTCTTATCATTTGGTCTATAAAAGGTCATAGAACAAGAAAGACGATGTCTCGGGAGCTACTCCTTAAGAAATAGAATCGGACAGCACAAGTGCAGACAGGTGTATTTGTATTTACTATCTACAGGTGACCCTGACTCTTAATGCCCGCATGCCTCAGTTCGGTACATTAGAGAGTCATGAGTATGCTAGAGACGTCGACGGACTATCTGGTCACACAATATCGTGATAAACCCTCTAGAGAGCATATCCCACCACGAAAACTATGACGATATTTGTCCACTTAGCATAGGAGGCTGGGAGGCCCTTACCGTCGACGCTACGTAGCTTGGAAGCTCTACTATTGAAGACAGGCATGGTCACTATGGGCCCAGTCTGGTCTCAAGTTCACAGTAATTCATACTGGCTTCCAGTTTTTGGAAATGCTAAGTGGGTCGAGTTAGTTATTGCGCGGTACCTAATTTAAGAACTCTGGTGCTGGCATTAGAACTTTCATATATAGTTTATTTAATTAAAGAGATAATTATCTCTCGCCTGATTGTGTGTGTGTGTGTGTGTGTGTGTGTGTGTGTGCACAATGTGTACACAGTGGGTGCCCTGATGGAAGTAAAAGAAGAGAGCTTTGGTTCTCTGGTAGTCTGGAGTCACAGGTGTTGTTTAGTCACCAGATGTGAATTTCTGGGAACTGAAACTGGGTCGTCCCCTGGGATGATCAAAATGTGGTTCCAAATCCCTGAATCGATATTTCCAGTCTCCCACCCCCCCCAGTTATTAATTTAGTAAGGTACATTTTATTCATAGCAATTTAATTATTTTCAATAAATGAGATGTTTTATGAAGGCGTGTCTATATATCAATATCATATGCAATATAACTGTCCTATGATAATACCTGTAGGTTACACCATGTCCAGCTAATTGTACAATCAGTAGTTAGATAGAGAGAAGAGCTACTGATTCTTTTTGGCATCAAGAGATATTTTAGAGTGAGTCGAGAGGGCTATTATTACTGGCTATGATGTGAGTTGTACATATATCCTCTCCTATCTAGAAAATGCTCACCCTAAGTGAATTGGTCTCCAGTTCGAGCCTGACTTTCTCGGCGAGATTTAAAGTGGTTGCATTTCAATTACTGCATAATAGGACAACACATGAGTAAGAAGTAATATAGCTCTTATATACTCTTAGTACTTCTGAGTTGTTAATTGTGAATTATATTTCTTTCTGCTTTCTGTGCTTATGATATGGAGAACTGCTGCCCAGGTTGCTACTATCGAGCTCACTCAATTGCTTTTACTAGTTCAACGGAACTGACTGGCCAAGACAGGGGTTTATGAACACATACTTTCTGAGAGCCTAAAGGAGTCAGGATTGCAAGACTGATAGTATTTGTGTGCCAGAGATATGTCTACTAATGCTAGTGACAGCTATGGAGCGGGAACAAAGGAGAAAATCTGTGAGGGATAGTGCTGTGACTCCGTCTACGCCTAATGAGAGGTCTGTACGTGGTCACTAGCTGGCTTCGGAAGATACTGAGGATTAGAGGGATCTGCTTCCTTTTAGCGGTAGTGCGCAAGGTGACCTATGTCCAAACACCACAAAGCAAGTGAAGGTCTCATATGAATGACCATCTCTTGACGACGTACATACACTCAATTAACCAGATACTGATGCAATGATACTCATGATTAGGCACACGACGGATTCTTTTGTCCACCATACTTTTATGCATTCCACACAACAGTGGGTGGTAAAACATGGATGTCTCTATAACCTTTTACTCACAAGTGTTACGAATCCAAATAAAGAGATCTATAAAAAACATGAGAAGGAACCAAGTCTTAGCGGAATGTGAGAAAAAGAAACCAACTTAGGTTCATTATTCTGGTAATTACCGTGAGTACTGATGTAAGTTGTGACCTTTCTCCTTAAAGATTTTTCCGAGGACTTTCTATGAAATGAGGAACCTTGAGATAATTGTAAAGGAAGTTAACTGACAACAAATGTCTGAAATGTGCACGAGTTTTCAGACAGTGATCAATGGATAGGTGGATGAACTCTTGTGGTATATAAATAGTCCCTATGTATCCCAGTTGGCAATATCTCTTGGTCCTAACTTACCTGGTGTTTGTATAACTTCCATCCTTTCAACTTAAATATGTGCTGCACTGTTGATTTTAGCAGAGCTCTATTGATATCCATCTACATATGGCAGTGTGGACATCCTTCTCTTTACTCTCCTTAGGTCTAGTGAGAGAGAGCTGATCTCAGAGCATGCGCAAGATATACTCACCTTCACTTATGCATTCTCAGAAATAGTGTAGACGGCCCTCACTACGGAACACACTTCTGTTATGATCTAAATATGTGACTACTGACCATGTTCTAGTGTAGATAGAGAATCCTGTGACACATTTAGCCTCAATGCCATGTATATCCTAAACAGAAAGTCTGTGGGATTGTGAGTACAAACATAAGTTCTTCTAATTGTGCAATACTCGATAGCGCAAATAATTCCATCATATGCACTGATGCCTCTTTATTTATTTTTATATTATCAGCATTTGCTGAAGATAGGAAAGAGTCGAATTATGGAGAATTAACCACTCCGTATCGTCCACACCCTTCTCGCCTAACCTGATCACTCTCTATATTCTCGTCTGTGACGCTAGCTTCTTTGAAGAGGAGAACATCGTTACTCGTCTTCTACTTTACTTCACTCTTTATATATCTTGCTGTGAAGTGCTCTATTCTTAAGAAACAACTGTTCAACTCCCTTACAATTTATTTATACATTCCTTCGTTGTGAGAGTTAAATTACCATAATACAAAAACATTATCCTACCCTGAATACTTTTCTGTCTTTACTAATCCTCATTGTTTATCGTCTGGCTGTGCAAATTTTCTAAACTAAAACGTGTGAAAAAATGCGATCCCTCTATTACAAACCAAATTTTGATATTGTTCAGATGACATCACACACACACACAGCTACACTGTCACACAACCTACACGCCATCCATCTGTGGTGTGAGACATTATTCGGTGACATGTGACTGAAGGTGTGTGCTGTAGTGGGAGTGTATGCTCTCCTAGTCTCTCTGGGCATCCATGATTTAAGCCTTAATGGATGTAATACTTGCCTGTGATACCTCTAAATTGATAATAGTGCAAAAAACCGCTGCATGCCACATAGGGAGATAGCTATGACCTAGGCTAGTCATGTCATTGTACTATCAATCAATAAGCATTAGTGTCGATATGCTCGTACCTCGCTGTGAACACGATACAACGATGGATACTGAGAATTGTGTCATCCGGCTGTGTAGTGAGGGTGACAGAGCTTGCTCGATATCACTTCCGGATTCAAGACTCTGTGCATTTTTGATGTTCTAATGCCATTCCATATCCAGCCTGCGCCACCACCTATGGTTTTACACCTCCAATATTGACTTAACAATCTAAAGGATATCAGAATCTTGAAGTTCATATTTGGTCATAGCAGACTACAGCATGTTTCTATTCTCATTGAATTGTACTGCCTGTTACAATTCCCATGTCCTATAAGGTATAATTTATTTATAGAAGAGAGTGTGCCAGTTCAATTTACATAGAAGAATATATATGTCTCTAAACACCAAGAAACTTACTACTCTCTTCTAGTTTATTGAGATATAGTCATAGCAACCCTTCTGACATTCTCGTGATCGATAGACGCTGAACAGATATTATATAGAGTGCATTTGTAAGTTACAGTCAGTAGTCATATTATAACGTCAACCAATTGTGTGGTGTTTGATTGAAGGTGGTGAAGGGAACTAACTGACAAGAGGAAAGGTCTATTTTTAGTTCACAGATTTTAGCCGGAAGTTCTCGCATCTGGCTGGAAGGTCAGGTAACCCCACTGCTTTGGAGACTGGCGGGGTGAGAGAGATTTGTCTGACTGATGGGCCAGACAGAGGACAAGGAAAACTTCAGCTACAAGTAGGTTAGCTAGAATGATGAAATCGTGAATCTGATAACATTGATTTCTAGTGAAGATTGCTTCTAGGTTCCGCAAATTTCTTATATATTCAAATAAGGAAGAAATCCAGTAGTTAATAATATCACAGCAAAGTTCGTGGGCAGGAAGTGCCAGAGTCACATTCGTACAAGCCGAGATATCACTAAATGAGAAGAGAGAAGTCAGGAGATCACCTAGGCAGTTATTATTACATTTCACAACAAGTAACATGATTATACCTGAGCTGCCTCTTGTGGATAGCACATGTTCACTTCAGGATATTAGAGACAGTGGGAGGCCCCGACATCCTAGGACAAACAAAACCAGTTCCTATAAGCGGAAGAAAAATTCAACACCATTTCAGACTTTTGGCTATGAACAAAAATGTTGGTGATGTCTGTAATGATGGGTGAAAGTCATCCTTAACTTTTGTGGTGAATCTATTATGAATTCTTGTTCAGGGGTCCATATGCTTCACACCAGCACAATTTTTGGAATCACCGTTTTGAAAGTATAACGATTAATTTTAAGCTTATTTAAAAAACGAGGGTAGAGCTATGATTTATAAAAGAAGATTTTGAAAGATCACTGGCATGCCTGTAGAGACGTGAGTTTGGTCCGGATTATTAGGCCAAATAAACTTGGGGTATTCTGATGGTAAATCAGGAAGTTGAGCATTTCTAATATGTTTATGTCTAAGAATTATATATTTGTACAAGACTTTAAAATGCTTTCTAAAATGTCTAACATTCTTGCTCCTAAATATCGAAGTTAATGTCAAAAAATTCTCTAATAAAAATAATAACTATAATCCTAGAAACAGATTGTATTGTTCATTGATAGTTAATGTGTGTTTAGTTGTTGTAAGTAAAAATAGTAGGATTTACACTTTTCTTTTGCCTTTTCATTTTTACACATCACTTGTGAATATTTTAAAGGGATTGCTAGTCATTTGTCCTTGCCCTTTGTTTTCAGAGTAGGAGAGGGCCTAATCGCGGCGATTTGTCTCTACTGGTTGCACACAACACGCATTAATGCTATGTTCTCTCTCTCAATTCCGAGCACTTGGATCGCTACCCTTCCGATGGATATTAAGTACAATCATTCCTGAATGGAGACACTCAAATCAGACACATATGTTTTGTGATGTATTTATTGCTCGCACCAATGCACACTTGTTATTCGAATTATTACATATATATGACAGTTAATGTGTAATTGTGGTTCAAACTCTCTAAAAAACCTTATGACACACACACAAGCTCTTGTAGGATACTAATCGCTGAAAAAAGATCATTTACTAGCAATAACCTTGTTCTGTTTCCTTCCAGAGTTTGCCCCATTTTCACAATATTTTGATGTTTCTTACAACACTCTAAACACTAATTATGCTAAAAGAACTGTTCAAAAAAAAACTCGGGATTAAAAAATATTGAAAGAAAAAATGTCAAGGTAGGTCGCTCCCCATTGTGCAGTTAACAACAGTTGTAGTGTTTACTAATAGACGATTACTCACAGTTTATACTAAGCACGTTTCCCCAAGACATAAGAACACAGCGGATATTAAGGCTTCATAGTGATTGAAAAGATACCACTCAACACCGATTCTCTTAAAGATGCTTCTAAGCTAGTATTGTTTACCAGCTCACATTAGGTGTCCCCAAAGGACCTATTTTTTAAATATAGCTGATGGACACTACTACTACCCTCTGATCAGTCATGATGGACTGCGAAATTTGGATAGGGTCTCCTGCGGAG
This sequence comes from Peromyscus leucopus, assembly GCF_004664715.2. NCBI lineage: Eukaryota > Metazoa > Chordata > Mammalia > Rodentia > Cricetidae > Peromyscus > Peromyscus leucopus. The sequence continues at coordinate 70,990 of NW_023505385.1, read as the reverse complement.
GTGGCGTTACGATGAGAGCAGACTCGTTAACGTCACATATCATGCTAATGAGGTGACATTAAAGTGGACATTAATGCGTCATACTTAAGAGAGAAAAAGATTATCCTTTTATATAGTATTACCAGTTAGCATATGATTTACACAAAAGAAAGTATGCATGGTGAGTATTTTGACTCTTCAAACACAGTTCCATTCCATTGTGAGAGGTAACTCTTCTCTCATTCCTGTAGTTGTGAGCTATACAATGACTTCACACGCATTATTAGTCTCTATTCTCGTACTAGAGGTTCTCGATGTCGATATTTAAATCATATAGATAACCATTATACAGTAATAGAGACATGCCTTTGCTGTCATTACTACCTACGTGAAACCATGTCAGAGAGAAGGCCGTTTACCTCACTCTCATATTCCATCTATAGACACAATGGTCTCGTGATGTCGAACTTAGACTCTGTAGACCCTCATCATATGTGAAGTTTCATTCTCCCCTAAGAGAAGTCCGATGGTAGTGATCAATCAAGCTATAGGTACTCTTTGACTTTACAGTCTTTAGTTCTCTTCACCCTGAGAAAGAGATGGCTCTATTCGACGGTTCTCCTTAGTAATAGGCAGTCTACTGATGCAGAGAGTTCTCTTAGAATCTCTCAAATATCAATATGTGGGCCTCCAATCCAAGTATTCCGGTCATAATCATGTCTCAGAGTATGTCTCTCTAAGAAGAACTGAAACATGCTCCTCTTCTTGTTATCTTTAGGTTGTTTCCCTGGGGAATTGGTAACGTTCTGAGCAGTATCTTTTCTATGACCTCGCTGACCTGCCTCAGATTCCTCTAGGTCAGACTCTAGTAGCCTACTTGGCCTCTTGCGATTATACACCATGGTCATAATTCATATTGCACATTATTCTTGTTGTCTTACTCTACTGATTGATGTGGAACTACTTCCTAAGATTGAAGTGTCTCTGAAAGCTAAGAAGCTTTGTCTTATATGTTAAAAATACATTAATGTTCACAGGAGCATCTCATTCTCCTTCTCTATACCTTACCTACAGTCGCAACTGAGCCTCGACAATGTTACTCGTGGTAACAGATCCTCATTGCAAGCAGACCTCTGGCACTCATTAAACGTCTTGGTCATGCTGTGACTTAAGCGAACTTGTACATTATGGCTCCTTCGTCACAATATCTTCACTACTACTGTGATCTCTTTCATTAATGCCTAGCCTACGGGCCCCAAACCTGCAAATCCAGTCCCTCCTCTTATTCTGTCCCTTACTGTTTTCCTATACTGCGTACTGAATATTTCATGTTCCTTGGCACGGATCTGGTACCTTGCCAATTCCGGTAAACTGTTGTGATAGCCAAAGTAGCCTTTACGTCCTCAACATATGCATAGGCTCACATCTTTACTGTGTTATTATGAACTCGGTGATCCTTGTAGAGTGATAGGCACACCATCGTAAAGGCATCACTCACATTCACCAAAAACTTGTGCGTTAGTACCTACCTTTAAAACTCAGGTCCACTTAGAACTGAGCGACATAAATATAATTACCCTTAAGAACTATTATTTGGTTTTATGTTCCCATACCCTTAGGACTTTCTAAGTGGTTAGGCTGCCCTTTTGGTTAACCAGGAGGAAGTTCCTCTCAAACCTCTCCTATTTATGGGAATGAAGTGACTTGGTATGATAAATGATTTGTGTAAGCGAGGAATGGAATCAGGAGCCTAACTTACGGATGCCTATATGAGTAGCCTCACTAGAGAGGAAAGGAAAGCTCTTGTGTGAGATGCTTCCAGGCTCTGAACTAATCTCCGATTTACGTATATATCTCCCTGTTAGATAGTCGTCATCCCTATGGTTTGGTCGATAACCTTACATGATTTGAGCTGTAATATGTGCCATTTGTAGTGAAGGTGATGCAAACTGATTCATATGTTCTAAATTATTCGTATCAGCAACAAAGAAACTCTATTGTAAAAACGAAAATGAGAAGAGAATATCTGTGAACTGAACCATGTTTGTAGTTGAAGCAAAAATGAATTTTAGGCAGTCCTAATGCACCGAACTGTTCTCAGAGCAACAGTCGAAGTCCCTGTCTTACACCCTCGTATCTTCATGCACCATGTTACCTATCTATGGTGTAATCTGTCTGTCTTCCAGAGTTGTTGTGTTATTTCCGCATGAAATCGTGTGTATGTTGTCATCACAATGCTGAAATAGTGGATAGCTGCTCTCCATCTTATACACCTTAGTGGGAAGTTGGAAACTCCATACGTCTCTCCTCACCTGAAATCACTCAGAGCTAAAGATTGCGTGGAAGATAATTACTATAAAGAGAGCAACTCAAAAACTCCATGTTCCAGGGGATTAAACTACTCATGAATAAAGAAGTTTAATGTGACTAAGTTGGTTTGCGCGTACACTAGAGGTATCTTGTGACTAGAGTTGATGGGGACGGCATATTCTGTAGAAGGGAGCCAAACCTTTCCAACTTGATGAGATTTTAATACTATCAATGTCCAGGCTCTAGTTTCAACAACTGTAATTGCTCAATGACAAGAACAAGTTTGGTGTTGTACACCCGTGGAAACTGAGGTTGGTTGTTGGTGTTGAGAAATGCCACCCCAGTTCAGTTGCATATTGAATTTTGGAGAGAAAAGGGTCTTTACAAGCGCAAATCAAGTTAAGGAGTGGTTTACATTGCATTAGAGTAGGCATGTTCATTAGCATTCCAATATCATCACAACACAAGACAAATGGATGCCTTCCAGTTACAGAGGAGTAATAGAGCACTTACAGAGCCGGTGCAGTTGCACTCAGGAAGCTAAGGCAGGAGGATCAAGCTGGCCTGGAATACAAAGACAACTCGAGGCCACCCTGCACTGCCTGAGACCCCATTTAAAAACATGGGGAAGAATGCAACCTAGGTAGCTGTGTTCCCTGCTGAAACCTCAAATCAAGAAGGACTGGATTCCCCTTTATTACCAAATTAACCACGTTCAAGGACCATCTGCCCCTATAAATGTGTTGTGTGTGTGTGTGTTGTGTGTGTGTGTGTGTGTATGTGACCGAAGCCACAGCAGGATGTCAGATACCTGCTGTCAACTCTGCCCTAGTCCTGCAGATGCTGACCCTGGCGGTCACAGGGTTTGTTGGTTGGTTTTTCAGGTAGGCCGACCACCACAGAGCCCCAGGCAAGGCCGCCTCTCTTTGCAGCCCACAGCACGGGGGTGCTGGCAAACATCTGGCCACAGCAGCTCAGCTTCATCATCCGCAACACCAGCTCCTCCTGACACTCTCTGTATTCCTCGCTCCTCCAATCCCACTTCACGGCTGACCTCACTGGACGCACTTCCTGCTTCACTCATTATTTCTTATCATTCCAAGTCACCAGCACACCGCTTTCCTGGAGTCTAGGGCGTGTCTACACGGATGGAGTGCCACCACTTCCTGTCGCGTTCGGTTGGTTGAATCTACTTGCACGTCATGTTCTTCATTCTTCCACCCTCTTACAGCCAGAATGACCCCCAGACTTATTTACTTACCAGCATATTGTGGGGTTTTGGTTGTGGTTGGGTTGTGTTTTAGACAAAACCTGCGCTATGTCAACTGCTCTGCTCTCAAACTCCTGAGCTCAAAACAGCCCCTCTCCCCCAGCCCCGAGTGGCCAGGACGACCCGCACACTGCACTTGATTCCTATTTTGTCATTTCTCCTCTTGAGACGCCTCTCAAGCCTCGTTGTCCTTCACCTTTTCATTCCTACACTCTCACCTTCCATCCAGGTTTCTGACCTCACTCAGAGTTCCTGAAAACAGTTTCCCGTCTTCAGGTTTTGTGACTTTATTAAACCTGCTCTTTGACATTCCATACATGTCTGTAATGAAGATGCGGAATCCTCCTTCCTCCAACTTCTCTACGACCCACTGGGTTTAAGTAGGGCTACTCGTGTGGTCACGAGTTTCCAACTGTCTAGCGGATCCTGGTGGGCATTTTCTAGTTTACTTATTTACTGGACGGGACGGGGGGGGGTGTTGTGTTAGGGTTAGGAGGGTGTCTTGGTACAGTGGTTCTCAATAGTGTCTATATAATCAACCTGGAGTGGTTTGATAGTATTATCCAGGTATTTCTCAAACATTATCTTCTTTCTTCAAGAGATGATACAGTTGTCAAGGGTAAGGAGTGATGATGGCTTCTCTTCTCTCAGCATAATGCTAGGCTAGGCCACATAACATGCTTTATAAAATACAACTTAAAGGCTAAGGCTCTATCACTCTATGGGAAAACGTTTACAACAGTGTTTGACCAAGAACTACTTTAGGCTGGGCCTGTGGGTGCACACCTATAATAATACCAGCACATGAAAGGCAAATGGATTCTGAGTTCCAGGACAGTCAGGGCTACATAGTGAGACCTTGTATCAAAATAACAACCCAAAAACTACTTCAGAGAGACTTATTTTAAAATAAAAATGGCAGACTGTTATTTTGAGTGCCTCAGGAAGGCTCCCTGTGCTCGGACCAGGAGACCATTCTTCATACTCACGCTGAAGCAGTGAAGACAGGCAGCAGAACTATGGAAAGAACCTTTAACCAGAGAACAACATTCCAACTCAAGGTCCCTGGCAGTGCTTTTCAAAAATAAATTAAAAATGATGAACGTATCAACATTGCATTTCCACCGAAGGCTCTACCTAAATACACTTACTAAAAATGATATTAAGTCTTGTGCTTAGAAGTTTAGCATTCTGAATAAACATACCCAGATGGCATGCTTATCTAGCCTGGAGGGAAAACAAAGTTGCTAGTCTTGAGTTTAAAGGATTTTCATGGGTAAGAAATTACAAAGAATTATGATTTCTATTCTAGGTTACTAGTTTATGGTTTAAGCCTTACTGCATAAGAAAGTTATGATTTTTTTTGACATTTAAATGAAGAACTTAAAGTTTGTTACCCTGCTATAAATTACATTTGTAATGATAGAAAAATTATGATAGAGAAGCTTTTAGTTTTGTTTTGTTTTGAGACAGTTTCACTGTGAACTCCGCTGGCCTGGAATTCCCTATGTAGACCAGGCTAGCCTCAAACTCACAAAGATCACCTACCTCTGTCTCTGCCTCCAGGCTCTGTGGTTTAAGGGTGTATATCACCGTGCCTGACTAGGAGGCTTAACCAAAGCAAGGAAATGCTAAGAGTTAACTCCCAGTGATCAGCTGACACAGGAAGTAGACTCGTGAGCGACAGCTCTATGGAGAAAATTTACAAAGCACCTAGACTGGAAGACAGCAGGAAAGTGACAAGTAAGAGAGCGGTGGAGAGAACACTGGGGGAAGAGTGGAAGTACAGACCGTATACCAGACATCCAAGCCAGGGTCTCCCTACCCTGGCTTTCTGAAACAAAATCTGCCCAAGTAGTCCAGGCTGGACCTGAACTCACACTTCTTGCCTCAGCATCCCAAATGCTGGGATTACAGGCACACACCACCATGACTTGCAAAGTTTGGGTTCTAACTAGGCAAAATATCTTGGTTATCTACAACTTCAGCTCCCCAATTTGTAAAAGCTATCTCAAAGCTAAGGTTACTTAAAACCCTAACATTACGTGTACACGCACACACACACACACACACACACACACACACACACACACACACACACACACCAATCTTTTTGTCAACTGATGAGATTAAGTTCCTAGGGCAGTTTATTCCCTACAATGTGACAACTCCAGGTCACTGTTATTCGCAGGATTGAACTTGAGCAATTTCCTAAGACTTAAATCGTAATTCACACATCAGATATTAAAAAGTGAAATAAAAGCTGTGTGTGCCTTCAATCCCAGCACTGGGAAGCAGAGGTAGCCAGATCTCTATGAGCTCAAGGCTAGGCTGGTCTATGTAGTTCCAGGCCAGACAGAGCTACATAATAATACTGTCTCAAAAACAACAGGAAAGAGGGTGGAAACGAGAAGCTGGAAGAGACGGTACCAATGTTGAAGAGCATGAGACCTGGAGTTTGGATCCCACACTCTCCTAACAAGCCAGGCATCTTAGGCACACCTGTAACCTCAGCACTAAGGGAAGCAAGACAGGAAAATCACTGGAGCCTGATGGCTTCCAGGCTAGCCTCAAAGATACACCTGAGCTTTAGGTTCAGAGGCATCCTGCCTCAAAGGAATACGTAGAGAATGACAGACGTACCAGTCCTCTATGCATAGGGGAGTGTACCGAGCCCCATCTTTCTCCTTGCAACCCCAAAAGCAAGCAAGCAAGCAAGCAGATAGATAGATAGATAGATATAGATACATACATACATAACATTACATAGATACATAGATAGACAGATAATAAATAAATAAATAAATAAATAAATAGTTTGGAAGTGAAATGGCACTATGTTCTTACTCATCAGGTGGTTATTTAAGAAAAAAAAGTTTGCATTATTCAATAGTGGTAAAATATTACTTTGCAGGGTTTTAAAATATCACCTTCTGCCCTCTTTCTGGTACAACTATGATTAGTTTGATAATCTCTGTACCCACCGATGTCACTTTTCCAAATTCTGCCAACCAAATTAACCTTAATACTTAGGATCTGATCTCTACAACATTTATTCCTAATAATGCAACATAAAAAGTTTATCTGCAAAAGATAAACAGCTCATAATACTTCCCTAGACATTTCTTAAATACAGTAGGATTTCCAAGATCATCTTGAGTCATTGAAAAAAAAAAAATCACTGAAATTTCATTAAACACCAGTAGCCTTCAGAATTTATATATGGATGGAAAAGGAATACAACTGACAACTAAAAAAGAAAAATGTGCTTCCATTTTGGGTAAGAAATACCTGGGTTTCTTATATAAGAAATGTTGTCTTCTTAATCTCAACCCCATACTACTTTTAGTATTATATAGAGAATGACTGAAGTCATTTCTCTTATGCACGCAATGAACACTTCACCTATCCACTAACAGACAGACACCAAGACACTGGGATAACTGGTATTCACAGTCTTTCTATGAGACACATCAAACATAGACACACAGCCCCGGCTCTCCCCACCCCAGGTCTGCTGTAAGAACAGCTGAATCACCGCCACAATGAGTCACTGCTGCTGACGGGATCTACTACAGTCCTCACTGAGGCAGAAAAAAAGCTGTAACTAGTGACTAGATGAATCATCTGGCTACTTAATTTCCATGAAGCACTGCATTGTTTCCAAGAATGTGAAGCTTTTAGACTCTAGAAAACACATGCCTATAAAAGATAATTCAGCAAGCATCAAGGTAGCAACAGTCAAGAGTGGTTTCCGAAGTCAGGGTAAGTCCAAGACTCCGCTGCGGGGGCAAAAAGACATTCGTTTCTCTAGTTTCTGAGCTGGAAACACTCTTTTTCGTTGTTTTGTTTTGTTTGACCCAGGGTCTCATGACATAGCCCCACCTGGCCTAGACCTTGGTGGATATTCCTGGGAAGTTCTTAGCAATGAGCTACATCCCCAGCTCAAGAAAAAGGACTTTAACCACAAAAGCAACATTATAGATGTTAAGTGTAATTAAAACAGGTCTAATCATACTATAAACTTAAGTGAAGAATGAGTTCATACACATTTGTATGGATTGGCACTGAAAAATATCATCTATAGGAAAATATAATTTAACTCTAAAAAAATAGAAATGCACCTGTTGCTTGGATTTTCCCAATTGTCTCTGCAAGATTAATAGAAAATGTTTAGATATCAAGTGAAACACGCCACAAAACCTCAGCCTCAATTATACGCGTTATTCTTGGAAAACAAAGTCTGACTCTACAAGAAACCATTTTCTTTAAAACAACTTGCCTTTTTTTCTGAGCAGTTGCAGCTCGCTGGAGTTTCTCTTTAGCTTGATTATACTTCTCTTCTCTGTCCGTGATACGCTCCTGAAGTTTATGCTTTTCTTCCAACCACTGTATCTGCTTTTCCTCCAGTGTCCTGTCAGAGAACATGTACACAAACTAAGGAATGTGACAGAAATTCTGAGACCAAACAGGCGCTATCACAAGTGTTCTCAAGCTCCCTGCCTGTCCGGCCACATCCTATCTTCTCCAGCTGCAGTGACTCTTATACAGCCACGTATTTCCTCCCAATTGTCACCTCAGAGCAAGTTTCATGAATATGACACTGTATTCATGGCAACAGACACACTATGTTTACACCAAATCCCCTGGAGTTAGGCACATCTGTCACATCTTTTAAACAAAATGAGGAAACTGAAGTTTAGAACATTTTACTAAGTTGATAAAGAAACTTATCTATTTATTGGCAGGATAAGCACTTAAAAACCTGAACCCCTGAACAATGATTATAAACATCAAGCCATGAAAATTGTGCCTATTAAAGGCAGTTACAAATCAAGCCTGATGCTGGGTGTGGTAGGGAAAACCTTTAACCCCAACACTCCAGAGGTATAGGCAATCTGATCTCTGTGAGTGAGCTCAAGGCCAGCCTGGAATTTACATCGCAATTTCCAGAACAGCCAGGGGTACACAGAAAAGACACTACCTCAAAACGAAACAAAAAAAATCAAGCTAAATATTAAATCTTAATGAAGAATATTTTTCTGTGTAAATTTCATATAAATGACATTTTAAGTTGCATCCTAGTAACAACATATTTTTAAAAGCTATTCTGCATACTTATCAAAAATATGAATTTTATTATCAATACTATGGCCATTAAAATCAAAAATAACAAACCGTGGCATGTTAGATTGCTTGTCTAATTACTCATACAGATTTTAAGTATATTAGCTGGGACAAAAGTTAAATTCCACTCCTCTAGAAATCCAGCCTTTTGTTTATTCTTAGTCTGGGTGCTGAGAATTTAACTAAAAGTCACGCACATGCAAAGCGAGCACTCTGCTGCTGAGCTCTAGCCCTGGCCCAGTCATACTGGACCCATGCAATGAACACCAGTCTGAATGGCAAAAGTGAGAGACTTAAAAAATGCCAGCTACACTGCGTGTCATTAGAATTCTCACACTTGTTTTAATCAAATACGCAAAGATTAAAAGACACACATTTCTTCTTTGGCAAAACAGAAGAAAAATAAGTTAGATCATCTGGAATGTCACAACACATTATTGAGATACAGCTTTCTTACTGTCTTCCATACACAGAACTCCATCTATAAAACATAGACAAGCCTTAAAATATGAAAAACAGAAAAACTGAAGAGAAAAAGCTTTATGTGGTAAAACTGATTGAAGAACAAATTTGGAGAGAAAACTGTCCTGTAGATAAATAAAAATAACGTGCTATTAAAAACAAAGCAAATATGAAACAGTATTCTACATTTGGTTTTGCTTTTTTAAATTTATTTTTGTGGTGCTAGGGATCAGATCTAGGGCCTCTGTGTAACACCCAGACAATTGTTCTGAGCTACACCCCGGCCCCATTTTACCACAACGTTTTCTAGAGAGTATAAATCCTGAGCAGCAAGCCGGGCGGTGGTGGCACACGCCTTTAATCCCAGCACTCGGGAGGCAGAGGCAGGCGGATCTCTGTGAGTTCGAGGCCAGTCTGGGCTACCAAGTGAGTTCCAGGAAAGGCGCAAAGCTACACAGAGAAACCCTGTCTCGAAAAACCAAAAAAAAAAAAAAAAAAAAAAAAAAAAAAAAAAAAAAAAAAAAAAAAAAAAAATCCTGAGCAGCACATTTTCCTGTCTACTACTAGTAAATTTCAAGGTGAAAAGAATATAAATAAGTAAATAACTTCACAAAAGAAAAATACAAAAGGGTAGTTCTAGGAAGTCTGTGTGCTTGTGTAACACACACACACACACACACAGAGAGAGAGAGAGAGAGAGAGAGAGAGAGAGAGAGAGAGAGAGAGAGAGAGAGAGAGAGAGAGAGAACGAGAACACAACCTCACAACTAAATCATTCTGTTCTCTGGCATTCAGAAGAGATTTGGGAAACCGTGTTCTGGTATGAATAAAGGTTTTTCATCCATGCCTAAAACTTTTAAAAGCAATTTAGGAGTAAAAGTTCATTTTCTAGAAGGAGAAAGTACACCCCCTAAAAATACATTCATGTTTCAATATCAATAAAATATACTTGATACAGCAGAAAGAAAACAGTTTGTACATAATGAAGAGCACACTCTACTTTTCAACTTCCAGCTGCACTTTGTCAGCTTGGCTTCGTAAATGCCGGCATTCCTGTTTTAATCTCTCCACCGTGTCCTTCAGCATTTGGTTTGAATTCAGCAGGTCATTCTCTGACTGTGTCAGCGAGGTCACCTGGATCTGCAAATGACTGATTTGCTTCAAAGACAAAAAGAGAAGCAGAAAGACACTAAGACAGGCATCAGGGTATGTGAGAAGCAGAGTCCCTCCCCTCAGGAAGGTCTCTCCCAGCTGGCAGGGCCCACAGGGATGCCCAGTGAGATAACAGATAAGGAGGGCTGGAGTCATTTCTCACTATAACCAAAGCCTTTCAGTACCATACACTGCCGGGCTGCGCCATTAGGAGGTGAGAGCCCTGCTCTGGGGCCATTCACCAGCAGCACATGTACCCAACTCCATCCCCACTACCTGCATGTGGAAGCACACGTTTTCCCTATGGTATATTCGAGTTATAGACTGGCTGGCCAGAAAGACCTCAACGGCTGTATTGTGATTAAATAGACCTCACTGGGGACAACTATAATCTCCATCCTTCATGAACCGTTTTTATTTTATCAACTAATAAACGTCTTCATTTTTCTTTCAGTTCAACTTCTCATTAGCCGTTCTCTGAGAGACCTTTCCGAGTTGACAGAACCAAGAGACAAGAACCAAAAGAACCCACCCTCAGCCTAGGATGCAGCTCAGCAGTAGAGCACACTTGTCTAGTTAATGTGCACACAAGCATGAATTTGGTCCCTACCGTCACCAAAACCAAAACACCATCATAAGGTTCAAGAGTCAATAGAAACAAGGCCTTGCCACACAGTCCAGGCAGGCCTCAAACTCATGATTCTCCTGCTTCAGCCTCCCAAGTGCATTACAGGCAAGTAGCACCACCCCAACAAGAAGCAAGATTCTTGGTAAAGTGGGAAATAACCCCATTATATGGCAGATAGTATAAAAGCCACATAAGATTATATGTGCATGTGGAGGATTACTAGAATACAGTAACATGAAATATGGTTATGTCTCAAATTGCTATTTTAGAATAAATTTCCTCATGTAGAACTAACTTTTTTTTTTTTTTTTTTAACTGGGGTGGAAAGCATTAACTCTATTATTGCAACTTTTTAACTAAGCAACCTCTAGACCCATAGGATGGTAGATATTCCAATGTCTAAGTATTATATCCATGCCTCTCAGAGAATAAAACATTGTGCCCTGCAGGGTAAGGCCCCAGAACTGCGCATGCCAGCGACACCGGCTGACATGTAAGCACTGTTTCTCTCAATTAGGAACCCAGAACTGCACGTGCAGAGTAGTATCAGCTGTGTGCAAAAATTTTACATGGATCCTCACTACTCATAATTTAAGAGAATAGAAATACTTCAAGGAAAAAAAATCCCAGAATTCAGAAACAAATAATCTTATGCATTTTACCCAACATTGTATAAATATTTCCCTTAATTAAAATACAAATTTCTTCCCATAAATTTTATACAGATGCAGCAAGAACAAAAAAAAAAAAAACAAAAAAAAAAAAAACGACCCATTAACACATCACAGAACATAAAATTAAAACCTGAATATTTCTATCTAATTTTAAAATACAGAATGTCAAAATATTGCCATTTTTAGCAATAACTTAAAAAAATCTGTCACAGGCCACGGCATACCAATATATTAGGATAAACAGCAAAAGTAAAACAAGTCTACTAAATTAAAGCAGAAAACTGAAAACATTTTATCTTTATGTAACAGCTTCATCAGTATATTATCAATTATGGTGATTAGATTTCAAAGTCCTGATTATGATTAATTGCTATAACTACATAAAACAGACTTAAAAGGAGCATTCAACAAAACAAAAGCAAAATGTATATTATAATCACACCTGTTTCAGCTCAGCATTTTCAAGTTTTTCTTTTTCTGCTTTTTCAGTATTCACAACTTGTTGTTGAAGTTTTAACCTAAGAACCACAAACAACAAAAGATTATGAATCCGTAATTCATTCTTCCCCTGGACTGGGCACCACTGTAATGAATGGCTGGCTGACAACAGGCACTGCCCTGTACCCAGAGTCCAAATATCTCGACTCCCAGGAGCTACATGGCTGTCTATGACGAATACAGAGGGGCACTGCTTCTTAGATGTCAGCACATACACGCCAGAAACAGCAGCTCTGAAGCAGTGGTTCTCAGTCTGGGGGGGTCACATATCAGATATTTACATTACAATTCATAACAGTAGCACTTGGGGGTCGTACATCAGCTACCCTGCAAAATTAGACTTACATTACAATTCTTAACACTAGCAAAATCACAGTTATGGAGTAGCAATTCTACGGTGGGGGGGTGATCACACCATGAGGAAGTGTTTAAAGGGTCACAGCCTGAGGAAGGTGAGAACCACTGCAAGTCTAAAGGAAGATTCAGCCATGCTTCTTTCTCCTTGTTCTTCACAGTTTTATTTCACTTTTTAAATTTGAGTATGTGCGCACACCACAGCAGTGTGGGGATGGACAAGTGTGGGAGCTCAAGTCTCTCTTCTCAAATGACTCCAGTTTGTACCAAGTGGAGTAAAGAGCCAACCAGGACAAAAGGCAAGTTGGCAGATGAGAAGGGAGAGAAGCACAAGGACTACCAGTTTCAGTGTCTCCAGGGAGCAGAAAACAACTAAAGAAAAGAAGAGAGTCCCATCTTTGAGGGGAGCGGTTCTGAGAGATGACAAGCCCTGGGCATGGACAGGTATACGGGACAATAAAACAGATTTAAAAACGCCTGAGTGAGGATACCATATGCTACACAGCTAAACAGGAATAGTTCATCAATATGGATGACTGATGGCAAGGGACAGGAAAGAGGGGCAGTGTGAGCAAGGTATCAAAGACTCCATGACTGTTAAAAGATTATCTAGTAGGAAATAACCGGAAAAGGAAAAAGAATGGAGATAAATTAGATGCACCAAATATCAAGGGGAAAACCATTTTAACCAAACTTGGTCAGATAAAGATCTGAAACAAGAGGAGCTTACCATTGCCACTCTCCTTGAGGGAAAGAAGGATTCGTTTCCACCTAAAGGGGTGGGAGGGTGTATGCCCTCTCAGAATCCACTAGAGATTTTCAAAGGAAACGCTGAATCGCACAATATTTTTATGGTAACAGAACAAGACGCTACCTCAGCCGCGCTCAGTGTGGTAGTGGAAGAACTAAGGCTTGACTCCCAGCAGGAGGGTGGGCGGGGTGGGGGCGGCAAGGGGAACAGAGGGGGATGGAAGGAGGGGAAGAGGAGATGAAGGAGACGGGGGAGGGGGGAGAACTTTATGAAGTAGGTGGTGAGATGAGGAAGTGAAGGATCAGTTAAGCTGAGGAATGGTAAACTATAATTATACTTTAAATATGATCATGGAGGTAGAGATAGGAAGTGGGTAGAGGGTCAAGTCACAGCAGAGAATCCAGCTGGAGAAAAGCTTAACTGGGAATGACGGGACACCAGTAAGATGGCTGCCTCAAATCCCTGCACTGTGTTCCCGTCAACGGCCACGGTCAGAGTCTGGGCTCTCTATTCATGCAGCTGCTATGCTATTTGGACATTCAACAGATGTAGACTGAGCAGCTGACTGTAAATGCGGAGCCCACTTCTAACTGTTGTGGAAACATGATAAATACAGACAGGCTCCACTCTCAGCTTCTTATCAGATAGTGCTGTTGGAGTGTTATCAGGTGATGGAAATTATTATCTCAAAGTTTCGATTTGAAAAGGCACTAGCTTCATGGTGCTACTGAGTGCTTTTGACAGTATGATTGAGGAACTGTCATTTTAATTTAAAATTTTAATTAACTGAGCCTCAGATTTAAATAGTTACATGTGATCGGTAATACCATATTCAGTGGCAAAGGATCTTGCCTTCACATAATGTCTATGTCCATGACCAAGGGAAAGCAAAATCATAAGACAAGCAAGGGGAGCTCTTGGCGGTTTCTCTATTATCAGAAATTCCTAGAACAAGTCTCTTCAGAACAGTGTCCTCAACACCGACTTTCTGAAAAGCAAGTGTTCTGCCTCTTAAGCACCTAAGACGGACTGGCCATTGTTTACCCAAAGGGGATTTCTTGAAAAGGTACGAGGGCACTGAAGCAGAACATTGCTAGAGAATCATGTAATAACTGACACAGGAATCTCTGTGCCCTTCAAATGCTACTAGACCCTCACTTCTGTCCCTTGCTCGGCAGCCCAAATTGTAAAGGAACTGGTTTAAATGTCCAGTACTGAGTCTAGTGCTTCCTAAGATGATACAAAGCAAACAATTCTTCTCAAGACACAAATGGAAATGAGGCTGTATTAAATGATGTTTAAAAGGGTCAGTATCTACCTGTGGGCAGCCAAATAAACAAGCAAACCTAAAGCAATGATATAAAAATAGAGATGACTTTAAGTTATGCAAAAGATACATTAGTTTAAAAGGTATCACACTGCAGGTGATATCTTAAATGTTTAAGCCTCCTCCCTTGGACAATTAGTGCTTTAATTTCTTCTCTTCACCTCTGATATCAGAATACACTTCCTCCTCTCTATCACACATATCCTAGCTTACCCAGAGTGCCTTGTTCCCCTTGACATACCGATAGGCCCAGAGACGGACATGTGAACCAGACCCAAACCACTGTCTAGATTTTTCTAACCTGAACTGACAAGTAACTGTTCTCCTTTCGTTTCAACACATGCACTTGCCTCACAGAGACAGCAGAAGAAAGTTAAAGCAAACAAGGAGAATGGGAGGAGGAGGGAAGAGAGAAAAGAAGTGACTTCTATCTGCTCATAGCTGAGCTGTCCATCCAGGCATCCAAAAAAACAAAGAGTATAAACCCTGTCCTTCCTACAGCCATGACCACTGTTGTTAAGGCAAGCTGACTCACACCTAACCTCCTATAATTTGTACATGGTTAATTAATTTTACAGGTAACTTCACAAGCTGAATAAAATTAGTACAGATTCTTTCTCAAATACAAAATGGGGGGGGGGTGCACACACGAGCACACGTCCGCACACGCACGTGCACATTCAAGCACACACAGACATGCACTTGTCTGTACACACACGTGGAGGTCAGACACTGACATGGGCCGTCTTCTTCAAAGGTTTCTCCACTTCATTTTTTGAGGCAGGGTCTCTCCCCTAACCTAAACTTGCTGTTCTGGCGAGACTGACCGGCCAGCCGGTCCCTGGAGCCACCGGCCTCTGCCTTCCAGTGCTGGCATTCCAGGTAGGCACTGCTGTGCCTGGCCTTTTACGTGGGATCCGAACTCAAGTCCTCATGATGGTGCATCAAGTGCGTCACCCACCGCACCATCACCTCTGCCAGGAGGAATACTTCCTAAAATATTATTCTTTGCACTGTGACAGGTTAGTGGTGAAAACAAACACTAGAACACAGTAACTTAAAGCAACTCTCAAGCTTGCATTAATGTCTAGAAGATCAGCTACTTATCATATAGCATAATTTGTAAATGATGAACTATTTTTCAATATTTACATTTTTTCCTGTCAGGACTCATTTTTTTAAGCCCCAGATTGTCTCTGATCTACCACAGACTCTACTAAGTGGAAGTTACAATTATAGATATTTTAGTGAAAAATAAACAGGTGATTGACATGACTAAATTTATAAAACAGTAAATAAGTGACATAATTATGTAACAATCCAAACATGGAAAACTATAAATCTTGAGAAGTACTCCGTCAGATTGTCTATGGTTAAGGTGTCCTTATTTTATGGACATCTTATGGGCCCAATCACATATTATAAATAATCTGGAGAAACTCAAGAAGGATAAAAAACAAATTCTCAAAAGTGACTAATGAAATAGAAATGATTTATATTATAGACAAGTTAAAAACGAAAACTGTTTTGTATTTTATTAAATGCTCCCAAACAAAACAAAACAAAAGCTATGAATCAAGTTTATTACTGTCTTTAAGTAATGACAAGACACTGAACATTTTATCACTATGGCTGCAGAAGCTCTAAGCAGTCAAAGTACGCTCAAATTCAAACAGAAAACCTTCTAAAGGCCAAACTGAGACCAGGACACAATAAAATAACAGATGGGGCACTTCCCTGGGAGGGCAGAGACAGAAAGTCTCTCACAAAGACTGTCCGGAACAGTTACGTAAATATCTACCTCAAAGAAAAGATGGGCAAGACTGGCTGAGCCACCAACAGGGTAAAAGATCCTGAAGAGCAGTTCTTTCATTAGTAATGTGGACTAAGAAGCTTGCCTCAAAGCACAGTCTACAACCTCTTTGATTTTAAGTCATTTATCTTTAATTTTTATAAGTCACTAAGATTTAGGTTTTTTTTTTTTAATTTAGAAAGCAAATATACAGATCTGCAGGTACTGAAGGGCAGATGCTCTAGCACTGTATTATGAATGCTTTCTGCAAGAATAATTCAGAAAGTAACAAAGCCACACAAAACCACACCCTTAGTGTTAATAGAAAATACCAAACCTCAAAACAACTCTAAGTGAAAGGGGTAGTGGTGGAATACCAACTTCTAGCAACCCATCCGTCATGTTCCCATCTGCAAGACTGCAGATACGTAACTCACCCATTAAAACGAGGAAAAAAACCACAACTTATACTTTGTTCATTAGCAATGCTAGACTATACGACTACATGGTATAAACAGAAAACACATTTTACAAAAAGCAAGTAATGCAGAAAATTTAGGAAGGAGACAAAAATGTGTCGGAGAAATTGGAGCAGTATGAACATGTAGAATAATGACATCAGATAATGTAGAATCACGTAAAAAAGTGAGTAACCAAAAAGGGGCACCGTGTAATGCAAAAGACCCACAACCGATCATCAGAACATAACTTACAAGTATATTCCCAACTGCATAGCAACCATCTTTATGAAGCAAAACTACAAGCATAGGCAGAAACACTCATAATGAGACTTTAATATTAATTATTTCATACAGAAGCATCAAATGAACAAAAATAAGAAGTATATAGAAAAGTTAAATTTCCTAAGGCAAATCTTAATGGCTGTGTGTGTGTGTGTGTGTGTGTGTGTGTGTGTGTGTGTGTGTACACAGCACATAAACACATAAATGTATCAAATGTTACCTGACTTGTAATGGTTCAACTTTACAATGTGAAGGTTGTATGTATTCGGCAGAAACTGCACCTCAAATGTCGAATTTTGATCTTGCACCAGGCTAGCAATATACAGTATAGCATGCTCTCACAAAACCAGCCAGTGGCAGCCAGGACTGGCCAGCCATGTGTTGACGAAGGCAAATAACTGACATTTTACAGTGCACTGGGATGGTACGATGAAGTCAGGCAGTAGTGGTAAATACATTTTCAACTTTGGTAGGGCTGATTACAGTGTAACCCACATGGGTTGAAGAGCAACTGCACTCACTTAACTTCAGCTTATCAGACCCACAAAAACGGATCATACACTACAGGCAGGAGGCAAACGAGGTGACCATCCTATGCAAATTTTGAGACAGTCACTCTGAGGCTAATGCAAATGTCAGAGTCAGCCTACAAAGGTAAATGGTACGGCTGGAAAGCTGGCCAAGTGGTCAAGAGAATTTGCGGCTCTTGCAGAGAACCCACATTCGATTCCCAGCACCCACATGGTGGCTCACAACCACCTGTAACTCCAGTTCCATGGTATATATATAACACGCTCTTCTGAGCTCTGAGGGCTCCGGGCACATACATGGTATACATACCCGCAGGCGGACACTCACAGGGATAAAATAAACATTCTTTTTCTCTTTAAAGTTCACACCCTGGGGGTGTTTCTCTTGCCTTACCCTAGTACTGCCCTTGACATAGTAGATAACAAATGAAATATTAATGTGCTGCATAAAGTCGAAATATTCTCTAATCACAATGCAATGAAACTCAAAATCAACAATAAAACAACAAAAGAGAAGCAAGAAGAGGAAGGATATTCTTTCCTACTCAAAAATTTGAGCAGGCATAGGATTCAAGGTCAGTTAAGTCAACTATTTCTGCTGCACCAGTGAGTAATCACAACATTGAAAACAGCACCACTTGTAAAAGTATTAAAGACCTAGGCATAAAACTTTGGAAAAGATGAGGGAGACAGTGAGGTAAATAGTGCAGGGACAGTAGTAGAAAAATTACTTTAAAAAGGAGTGATGTGAGATATTCATGGATTGGAAGGATTAATATTCTTAAATTAACCTATAAAGTCAATATAATTCCAATCAAAATCTTAAAAAGGAGAGTTTTTATATTTATTTAATTTTAATCTATTTTATGTGTGTGAATAATTTTGCATGCACATATGTACAAGCATCATGTGCATGCCTGTACCCAAGGAAGTCAGGAGAGGTCATGGATGCCCTGAACTGGAGCTGCCGACGGTTATGGTTATGGAACTGGACCCGGTCCTCTGCAAGAGCTACTCGTGCTCTTGACTGCCATGCCGTCTCTCTAGCTCCTAACGCTAACTTCGTAATCCATGAGGACCCAACACAGGGCAGAGAATGAGCACCAAGGAGGCCGACCCTCCACACTGCTACTCAGCGCTGAACTGGGCACCTGCCAGTGCCATTAGGTCATCAAGTCGGAGCTGAGGACTCGGGAAAGAAGGAAAATCGTGTCTGCTCCTACATGAAGTAATTAAAAGTAAAATTAACTCAAATCGGGATGCAGACAGAATATAAATTAACCTATAAAAATTTATCGTCCTTATAAACATTAACAGCAAGAGACCAAAACAAAAGGGAAATATATTCATAACAAGAATTAAATACTTAGAAAAATTTTAACTCCTTCAGAGAAGGAAAACAAAGAACTCAAGGGCCACCGACATGGCCGAGTCAGTCAGGGTGAACGTGCCACATGCGTTAAAAAGTCTGTTCCAAGGCAGTGGTTCTCAACCTTCCTTATGCTGAGACCTTTAACACAGCTTCTCATGGTGTGGTGACCCACAACCATAAGATTATTTCATTGCTACTTCATAACTGTAATTTCGCCGTTATGAATTGTAATGTAAATATTTTTTGGAGCTAGAGGTTTGTCAAAGGGGTCGTGACCCATAGGTTGAGAAACACTGCCTAAGCTAAATTAATAAATATGTCTCTTTATTTGGACAGCAAATACATTAATAAAATCAGTCTAATTATTTGAAAATCTAGAGCCTTCTGAAGACCCACAACTTTCAGAGGAGGGCTCCAACTGTAAATAGCAGTTAATAATTGTACTGCACCTCTTCCAACAGAAGCAGCCAAGGTCTCAGGTAGCTTTGTACACCACCAGGCAGGACTGTGCATTCAGTCCAGAAACCAGAGTGGGTAAATGCTATCTGTCCCCCAAATATGGAAACCCTGTACCTTGATTACTGACTATTGCTTCTGATCCAAACGGTGCAAAGAAATAGGTAGTTACTGTTCCCTTTTTGGCTGAAATCATTTCTAGGGAACTCTCAGAACCAGTGCCTACCCTTTTATTTGACTTTTGTTCAACTTTTGGGAGACAGGTATCAAAGATCAGGACATTCAAAAGCAGATGTACAGCTAGGGTTTCTGAGGCACGCCTATAGTCCTAGAACTCAGGAGGCTGAGGCAAGAGGGTCATGAGTTCAAGATATACACAGAAAGATTTTATCTTTTAAAAAAAAGTAGATGCAGGGCTGGAGAGAGGGCTCAGCATTTAATAACATCAGCTGCTCTTCCAGAGGACCCAGTTTCAATTCCCAGCACCCGCACAGCAGCTCACAACCACCCGTAACTCCAGCTCCAGGGGATCTAAAGCCTTCTTCTGACCTTCACATGCACCAGGCACACATGCACAGATGTATATGCAGACAAAAACATAAAATAAAAACAAACCTTAAAAAACAAAAACTTAAAACCTTAAGAGGCCAGAAAGCAGTGGATGGATATATTTAATATACTTTAAAAAAATTTCAACTAAAAAATCCTGTATCCAGCAAAAAACAATTCTTCCATATGTTTATTTAAAACATTTTTAATAAAGTTCATTTAAAAATGTTTTTTAGAGTGAAAGAAAATTCCACAGCAGGGCAGTGGTGGTGCACACCTTTAATCCCAGCACTCAGGAGGCAGAGGCAAGTGGATCTCTGTGAGTTCGAGGCCAGCCTGGGCTACAGAGTGAGTTCTAGGAAAGGATCCAAAGCTACACAGAGAAAACCCTGTCTCAAAAAACAAACAAACAAAAAACCAACCAAACAAACAAACAAACAAAAAACCCACATAACTGTGAGGAAGTTGGTAGTCATAAGACCTATGCAATAGAAATGTTCAAGGGTGGCCCACTTGGTAAAAGGAAAGCCTATTAAATAATAACTCAAATCTACATGAAAAAGAATAAAGACAGTAATAGTAGACCCATGTGAAATTATAAAAACTATTATTGTAACTTGCTTATTAATGGCTTAAGAGATTAAGATATTTTAAAATTAGTTTAAAAAATTTAGTATTATTGTAACTTGAGCTTACAACTCCACAATTTGTTCTAGTTAATTTAAGAAATTGATTCACTAGGGGAATAATCATGTTTGGGGGTATATGCTGCACAGATATGTAATTTTGTAACATGAACAATAGAAAATGGTGTGGACAGAAATGAAATGTGTATGTCTTGGCAATTAAGCTGATACAAATTCAAACAAAAGTATTAGAAGCATAAGGATATGAATGTAAATCCCTTGATAACTATAGCTATAAAATGTACAATCAAAAGAAAAGAATGTAAACATTCTTCCTACCAGATGAGCAGAATAAAAGAAAGCAAAAAAGCAAAAAATTAAATACAAAGAGGAACGTATTGAAGGGAACAAGGGGGAAATAAAATTTAAAGACAGAAAAGTAGTAATTACTTTATAAATGTAAACACATAAAATGTGCCAATCAAAAGATAGCCAGTGATAGAATGGGCAAACAGTAAGATTCAACTAAATGATGCCTACAAAGCATTCACTATAAATCCAAAGTACAAATAAACTGTAAAGGAAAGCATGGAAAATACACCCCATGTGGACAGTAACCAGAGCGAGCCATGGCAAATATACCAAACCTAAACAAAACAGACTAAACTTTATAAAGTTACAATAAAAATGAAGGACACTGTAAAATGAAACACACCAAGAATATATAACAATGACAAACAGCTGGATAGTACTAGACCACCAAATACAGAAAGCTGGGCTAAGGAGAAGGGTGCGTAGGTAAGTCCGTCCGTCCAGTACAAGCACAAGGACCTGAGTTTAGATCCTCCAGACCTACACAAAAAGCAGGGTACATGGCAGCACACTCCGGCAATTCCAGTGCTAGGAGGCAAAGACAGGAAGATCGTGGGGCTCAGTGGCAGACTGGCTGGCTTCAACACCACGCTCCAAGTTCACGGAGACCCTCATCTTAAAAGATGGTGGACAGCGACAGAAGAAAATGCCCAATGTCAAACTGTGGCCACCCACATGTGCAAAACCTCACAGAATTAAAGGGAGACACTGTTCCAAAACAGCGGAGATTTCGATCTTCTCTTTTCACCATGGAAAGAGCAGGAAAGCCACTGGAAGGAGTTCAGTGCAAGGCACTCCTAGTACTAACCGACAATCCCAGACTGACATTTGTTTACCATACCTCTCTCCAATAAACTAGAGAAACGCTAGTTAAGACCTGGGCCAAGGCCAGCCAGAGCAAAGGCTAGCACAGCAGTTCTCCGCCTTTCAGAGGAGTTGCCTAAGGCCATCGGAAAACACAGATGATTTCAACAATATCAAAACTCCAGTTACAAAGTATCAACGAGCATAGCTAGGCAGGATGAAATCCACACTCCTGATGGCATGATTCCTACATGATTCCTACGATGCTGGAAAGTGGGGAAATGCTCAGGAAGTGGCACGAGCTTCCAATAGTCAAATCTGAGATAGTGCAACTTACAGAAGAAAGTAAGACTCTACTAGTCTACAGTGATTAAAACGCCATTGACAAAAAGGAAGGCCCTTCTTTTCAGAATTCCAAATAACAGATGTAGAAGAAAGGTCAAAACTACATAAGAAAAATCACAACTGGAAAACACAAGTAACAACTGAAAGGCAAGGATGGTAAATGAATGCTAAAATTAGTAGAATGTTTAGTGAGAATATTTACATAGTCTCAAAATACGGTGAAGGGAGCCAAAGATTAACTATTAAGAGTGAAACAATAATTTTATAGTAGACTAAAGATAAGAAACAAGTGAAATGGTAAAATCTAAATAAAGGGAATAGGTCTTATTTACTGTCTGACTATTTACTGATTTATCCTGACTTCGGCTGTTACTCTAATTCGGTTAGGAAATCTGTTACTATATGGAACTTGGGGTAAAAGGTAGGAGTTTTCTGTGCTACTTTTACCCCACTATGGCGCCCCCCCCCCCAACTATCTTAAGACACAAATTAACCTAATACTCTGAAGCTCCCTCCGGGCTGCCTCTTCGGCCATCTGTGAGGCCCGCAGTTTCTCTTCACACTGATCCTTTTCCGACTGCCTCCAGACATCGTGTTCCACTTTCATTCGCTCTAAGTCTGATAATCTGTTCTCAAGTTCCAGCCTAAAACAACAGATGATAATCATGTTAGGAGAACTACAATAAAGATGATCCGAGAATGCAATGTTTTCACCAAGAAATGGAAACAAACCAAGGCACTAAGGACTTACTTTTCATCCTGTAACACCACGAGTTTCTGATAACCTTCTTCCTTGGCAGCTTGTACTTTACGGATTAATTCACGATCTTTTTCCACCAAGAGTACTTTGTGGTGTTCGACAGTGGACTTGAGAATTTCATTGTCTGCCTGCAATCCTGGTGTATTTTTAGAAGAAAAAGAAACTATATTCAATATTAACATTAATGAGCATCTGAAACCCAGTAAAACAAAAGAATCTGAGAGGTCTCTTGGACAGATAGTCTTCAAGGTCCTCACGGAGTGTCAGCTCATCAGAGCTTTTGCAGAAACAGCAGTGAAACAAGGTGGAGATAACTTGTTGTCACTTTTCAGCACACAGATACACAAATCTTTCCGGACAGACATTTATTCTTTTGAACCTTGGGAATACCCAAAGAGGCTTATTTACTTGACTTCTTACAGGAGTTTTGAGCCCCAGGATAGTATCATAAACAAGCTGATAACAGTAAATTAAAGCAAACAAACAAACAAACCTAAAGAAAACTGAACCCTTCAAAAAGAAACCTAGGATTCTAGGAAATATGCTATATTTCTAACAAAATATGAGCAATAAGGAAACTTTCAAGTTTACTGAAAAATATTCAAATGTTTGAGATGAATAACTACAGCAAATTTATATTTAACCTTTAAAAACATAATACAGCAATATATCCCAAACTCTAACACTAAAAAAATTTACTCTCAACTCTGAAAATATATGGAAATAGTCAAAACAATTATTAATAAAAATAAAGTCTACCTGAAACAACGGAGGTAACCTCAAGCACAGTTATAAACCGAGGGAAGGTTGCTGAAGTATAAAGAACCGAAACCTCTGAGACATCTTGAGGACACGTTTAAGACTAAACTGGAGCTCAAAAATAAGCACATATTGAACGGGGATTCAATAATTAGCCTAGGATTTATAGCAAAAACAAACAAAAACTTATGTTGGTGCCAGGCAGTGGTGGTGCACGCCTTTAATCCCAGCATTCAGGGGGCAGAGGCAGGCGGATCTCTGTGAGTTCGAGGCCAGCCTGGTCTACAGAATGAGATCCAGAACCAAAACTACACAGAGAAACCCTGTCTTGAAAACAAAACAAAAAATTATGATTGGAACTTACTTCCTTATATCCTTTAGCCTAATGACCAGCTGATCAATAAGCATTTAAAATTATAATCACATAAAGAACAAACCCACATTTTCAATACTTTTAATTCACACAGTAATCAAAAACTATTATATAAATGTAAGGTAGGTCATTTTAAAAAGATCACAGAATAAACAAACCATTCAACATAATAAAAATAGTCCCTAAAAACTATAATATGAAAATTCTATTAAGACTGAGAATCTAGAAAAAAAACTCAGGTTGCTTTGTTTTAATAATTTGAATTTAGACCTGAAAAGAATAGAGAATAGCATGGGAAAATATATTACCATCCAGTTCACTTTGAATCTTATTCCTTTCTCTTTCTAGCTCACTCTTAGCTCTCGCTGCCTCCAGTTTGATGTCAGTTATTTCTAGTTTGTTTGAATGTTTGAGCTCTTTCACCTGTTGGTCATTAGAAATTGAAATTATTATTGGGTCATTTTCTTATCATTCAGTACATACTAAGAGCATGGGTGGAAATAAAAAAATAATCTGGTAGTACAGGGTATAAATACCTTCCGAGAAAGTATCCCAAGGCTCAGAACAACAGAGAGATACCAAACAGAAGTGATCTTTTCCTAATGGAACTAAGGCATGCATTTACAAATACTTGGGTGGAGTCATCAGGGCTGAATCTTTCCTTAAAAATCTTAACTGCATATAAATAACATCCACCGACAATTCAGAACATTTCAGGGGAAAAAGTGTTGAAACCTTCCTTCTAAAATGGGAGAAACAGCTGGGCATGGTGGTACATGCCTTTAATCATAATCAATATTCAGGAGGCAGAGGTAGGCAGATTTCTGTAAGTTCAGACCCCAAGGCTACTTGGCTGGATCTAATTTCATAACAGAACAAAAAGGTGGCAAAAAAAGGCATTTTAGGTAGTAGGAACAGCATATAAAATGTTAATCAGAAATAACATCACACAATCTGCTCTTTAAACAAAGAGCTATCCCTTACAATAAAGCATAGGGAAGCATAAACTCTAAGGAGGGATGGTAGGGAATGAGAGTTATTATTGTCTTAGTTGGAGTTACCATTTCTATGATGAAACCCCATGGCCAAGGAGGAAAGGGTTTATTTGGCTTACACGTCTACATGACAGTCCATCATCGAGAAAGTCAACACAGAAACTCAAACAAGGCAGGAACCCAGAGACAGAAGCTGATGCGGCAGCCATGGAGGAGTACTGCTTACTGGCTTGCTCAGCCTGGGTTTTTATAGAACCCAGGACCACTAACCCAGGGATGGCACCACCCACAGTGAGCTGGGCCCTCCCCCTTTGGTCACTAAGAAAATGCCCTACAGCTGATCTTATGAGGGCATTTTCTTAACTGAGGTTCCCTCCTCTCAGATGACTTTAGCTCATATCAAATTGACATAAAACTGTACAGCACACCACTGAAGATGGTTGCCTACCTTTTTAAGATAGAATATTTAACTTTGTTTTAGAAAATTAACTCTAATTTAAAATGAGCTAGACTAAGAAATAAAAGCAAAGAAATCAATTCACAGCAAAAAAAAAAATAATAATAATAAAAAGAGGCCAAAAAAGGACCAACTGAACTTGGAGACTAAATGTGTTGGCATGTGTATATACATGTGAGGTAGATGGAACAGTATAGGTACAAATCCTTTATTACAGAATCTGCTTCTTCTAAAGCCCCGGGTGAATGTGAACAATTTTCAATATTTCCCATAATTAATCTGTCACATATCATTTTTAGTCTAAATATTCCTAGCAAATAATTCTAGTTCATAAGTAGTATACCTTCATCCAACAATATTCACTGACTACTTACTATGTGTCAGGTACAATTCTAGGAGTCAGGAATAGAGCAGTAAATACAAACGTTCTGTCTTTCCAATCATCCACACTATTAACATTTTACATAAACTTCTAAAATTATTTACAAAGGCGTTAGGCTTTAACCAAGAGACATAAAGATGAGATAAACCTGTAATTTGATTTATACCTAAGTGTAAAATTATAGAATTAGAGTAGAAGACTACAAACATACACAAGCTAAACATAGGATGTGGATGGCAGGAAAGGATTAAGTTATGTGGAGCCCAGTAAAACCCAATAGCAAATGAAGGTGGCAGTTAAGACACAAATCGGGAACAGTCCAAGCGCCAAAAGGAAGAACCACAGACACGAGTTTCTTATTACAGGAGGTTTTGTCTACAAAAGACACTGAAAACATTGCAAGGAACAGCTTCACAGAACATACACATCTCAAGGAAACAACAAACCAAGTACTTTACTGTTTACATTGCTATCCACAATGAACAGACCCTTTCAAATCGATTTGTGCACCACTAAATGACATATAAATATAAAGAGCAACCTTCTGCTGGGGTTGTAATACCTAAATTCTCTTACTATGCCATTATTTCAAGGACAACTTATAAATGCATTAAAATGCTGAGAAGATGTAACATTAAAATATGATTACAGGGACATAGTTATAAGTTGCTATTATTCACTAATTGCAAAAGGCTGAGAAGGACACAGAAGTTCACTAAACTACACTGTAGCTGCTTTTGATGAGGTGACAAATTCAAGATAAGTCTACAGAATATTGATTAATTTCATGGTAACCTCAAGAAAAACTAAGAAATAAAAACCTTTCACATTACTCTCACCCTGAGACTTGCTAAAATGAAGAGGACTTTCTTTAGGCTGGGAAGCTGAATCCGTCAGCAAGGTGCCTGCAGCACAAGCGTGAGGCACGTGTTCAGATCCAAGGATCCACGGGAAAAGCTGGGCATGGCACGGGGCACCTCCATACCAGTGCCCGGGAGACAGAGCAGACGGGTCCCTGGCACTGGCTCCCAGCCAGGCTGGCCCAGTCAGTTGAGCTCCAGGTTCAGCGAAGGACTGTCTCAGACAAAGAAATCCCACAAACGAGGCTGGAGAGGCAGCTCAGTGGTGAAGAGCACAGGCTTCACTTCCCGAAGAACCAGGCTCCGTTCCCAGAACTCACATGGCAGTTCTCAACTGTCTCTCACTCCAGTCCCAAGAGAGCTGATGCCCTCTTCTGGTCTCTCTAAGCATCAGGTACACATGCTGTGCCCACAAATACATGCAGGCAAAACATCCATACACAGAAAAATTTTAAAGAATTTTAAATCTTTAAAAAACTAATTATAAACTATGATAGACAACAGACACCTTAATATTGACCTCTGGGCTCTACACACATGTGCACATATACACAGAAAAATGTATAACACACACAGAGACAGAGAAAAAAAGGAAACAATTTCAACAACAGGGCCGGGTACAGGCTTACTTATGCTGTTAAACTACATATGCTCAAGGAATTTACTTGTTTATAATATATAGAGATTAAATTGTTCTTTGGTGCCATATTTCTATGATCTTAAAAGAATGGATTTACTTACATAACTAGTAATTGTTAAATTTCTAAAATATATTTTATATTTAAATATAAAAATACTAAAAGAAATATTAAAAACATGAAAATGGGTGATGAAAAGCTTAGTGGGTAAACTGTGTAAGCCCTGAGTGTGGACCCCAGGACCCCTGTTAAAACTGAAAGCTGTGTGGCGGTAAGCCAGGAAGTAATCCAGAGCGAGGGCAGCAGAGGCAGACCCCCTGGGCCTTCCCAGGCGACCAGACCAGCCAACCAGCTATGGCTAGCTAGCAAGAGAGACCTTGTCTCAAGAAGTAAAGTGGAGAACAACCGAGGAAGACAGCTGGCCATGACCTTTGCCCTCCACTCCAACACGCACACAGTGACAAGTTCAAATACCCCTAACTTCTGCTGTTAGGGCATGGCCATTCTATTCCTTGTACTCAGGCTTCCAAACTCTAAAAAAACCCTAGAAACCTCAACTTCAAGAGCTCCACTGTCCCATCCATCTTTACCAAGCTAAGTTACTTTGTCTTAAACTGCTGGCCAGAGTCTGGCCTGTTCAATCGTGGTTTGTCTTACACTTTTGATAACACAGAAGCAAATATTCAGCTAGTTGCACTAATACAGAATTTTAAATGGTAGTATTAGGCATTTGATAGGTACTCAAAATCTGTTAAAGTAGACAGATCTACAAAATAAACGGAGGCGGCTGGCATCTGTTGCTCTTTCAGAGAACCCAGGGTCAGTTACCAGCATCTATATGGTGATTCACACTGTCTAAAACTCCATATCCAAGGGATCCAATACCTTCTTTCTGACCTCCATTGCACAAGTCACATATGACACATGTGTGCAGAGAAAACATTCATACATACCAAACAAGTTAACCTTAAAAATCCTGAAACAAAACAAAAACCCGAGAAAATAATATATAGGAGAAACAAGATAGTTGTATAAAAAAAAAATGTGTCACACCAGAAGCTCTGGCTATAAATTCCAAAGAGATGATATTAAACTTCTGACCTTTCTCTAAATTCTGAGGTGATATGATTTCCTTAACTCAGCTCGATCGTCACAATTCTGAGGGATGGTTTTCTGTAACTAACTTAGACTTCTGAAGATTGAAAACCTCATGAAGCAATATAATGTTCTTCACTGGATGTGAGATATCATTAAGGACATCATTTTAGGTCACCTATGATAATGCCTTTAATCTGAGCCACTGATACTAGCAAAGCTTTGTTCTAAAGCCTAACATTTACAAATTTAAATCACTTAGTTAAACATACCCCAGGTGTTCCTTTGCATTGCAAACAGCCATTTGCTAGGATTGCAAGATGTTGATGAAAATTTCAAGTTGCAAAGAAAACTGTGACACTCATGTTAGAAATATTTTTAAAATTATCCTTCCTGCAATCCTTTTACATATAAAATTTTAGATGAAACTTGCTTTGTCTAAAGTTGAAGGATATATTGAATACTCCATTTATATGCAAACTACTTCAAGTGTGCCTTAAAAAACACAGGCAAGTCTCAGCAAAGTGCTAATAAACAAGTGTAGAGAAATAATACCAAACTGCTGGTTTCATTCAGCAGAACAGGAGAGGCCATTTATTCTTGAGAAGAGAAAGAACAATGGTGAAGGGTGTGTGTACAGAACGCAGCAGAAGAGAAGGTCAGTACCCAGGTGAAGCAGAGAACTAGGGCAAACTGGCACAAAAGCCCCACCCACCCCCACCCCCACCCAGCCCTGCATACCCATGTCCTGTTGCTGCATTTCCAGTTCCAGTTATTTCAGGAACCCAGTCAGGATACTGGATCTAAAACAAACTACTGCATATACTGGATACTTAAATGGTATTGAGCAAAACTGAAAACAATGTACATAGGACTTTAAGAAAACCTTGAGTTCTCTTGTTTGTGTTTTGAATCTGTTTTGATTAGATGGGGACTGAAATTTTGCTATACTCTTATCACTATAGACATTTGGTCTATATCTGTTGACCTAAATCAGGAAGAGGCCACATCATTACTTGACTTCTAGTGGGGTTTATACTATAGGATCTTAGTGATCAACAGAAAAAGGCCTTGATGCACTTAGGAAATTGGATCCCAATGACATCACCAGGATATTAAAGATATGAAATAGCTTGCCTAAGGTTACACAGTTACTGACCAGTCAGTCTCTGGGGAAAAAAATAAAATCCCTATTCTTTATTTTCTTATTTAAGGATACACTAGAAATAAATAAAATGAATGAGTTAGGATTCAAAATATGTTCATCTGATTCAAAGCTCAGGGACTTCCCATTGTATTTCATTACCTAGTCCACAATGGTGTAATTTTGAAACATAACCTAAATTTAAACCTATAAACTAATAGATAATATCTAAAGTTAAAAATATTAATAGCTATAGTTGGAAATGTAGTTCATTGGTAGAATGCTTGTCTAGCATGCACAAAAACGTAACTTCTGCTCCTAGTTTCACAAAAAGGGAGGTGGGGAGAAGGGAAGAGAAGGAAAATGTATATATGTGTGTATATTTAACCATTAACAATCTTATTTGTAGCTGGGTGTGGTGGCGCACACTAATCCCAGCACTCGGGAGGCAGAGGCAGGTGGATCTCCGTGAGTTTGAGACCAGCCTGGGCTATATTGTGAGTTCCAGGATAGCCAGAGCTCCATAATGAGAGCAGCCCTGCCTCACAATAAATAAATAGATAGAGAAATGTTTTATTTGTCTAATTTTACTTACTTTCAGTATCATTCATGTCAGGTGAACTAAATGAGACATCAGCTACAAAACAACTTGTATGCTACATATAAATTGAAACAAAAATAAAAGGCCACTAGACATACATACACTCTGTAGTATGGAATAGTGTGAATTTTTAAATTACATCTATGAATTGGAGGAAAGGACATACAAATGCCAAGCGCATGTATAGAGATCAGGACAACCTTCATGATAGGCATCTTTACCCACTGAACCACCTGCTGGCTTTTAATAGAAAAAAAAAAAAGAGTAGATTATCTTCCAAGGGTGATGTCTAATGCATCTAAAATTATAGCCTCAGTATTTCAAGCACAAAAACCCCCAGTTTTATCACAATACTTTTTAAAAAGATTCAAAGTTACACTCATACTAATTTCCCAAAACAGAATGCCAGTTTAACTGTATGGAAAATGGTAAGAAGAACGTTCTAAGCTGGGTTATTAGCACATTTGTTTTCTGTAGGTGAAATTACATGAGAAGTCAAATGGTCACGAGGCTGTATGACCAGAAAGAGACGAAGACAGACAGATTGTTACATGGCCCCAGGTTAAAACAGAGGGGTAAAGCACCTGTACAGAAACCTATCAACTGGGGGAAAAAGAATTCTAAGGGAGGTACCTTGTAAGGCTAGACAAACTGATCTCAAGGCCATGGGTTACTAAAGAAAACCCCAGTACCAGGGGTGGAGTTGTTGGTCAGGGAGGGCCCAAGCGTGGACATTCTTTCTGCCCCTCTTCCTCACTCTTCCTAAACCGCTCCCTCCTGCTGCCTGCCAGAACCAGGTAAAGCTCTTTCGCAAAAGGTCTCATACACCAGGCATGCATGGTATAGAGAAATCAAGCTGGAAGTGAGCAGAAAACTTCCTCCCTGCCACCTAGTTTTCACAGCCCCAGAAGGTGTTGTCGGCTGCTGCGAAAGGATGGGCATCAGTGTCTTCCTAGATGTGAATCCTACTATCCATAAACCCAACCTGTCAGGTAAGATGGGCCCACTGTACAACAGAGGAACCACTGTTATGGGGTAACTAACTGCTTTCTGATTTGTTAAGACCCAGTCTACAGAAGTTACTGCATGGTACTGTTGAACCTAGTCAAAATCCATGGTGGAGGAGATCATAAACCCTGAGGCAGAACTAAAGAGAGTTGTTTAGGCATCAAGCTAGCATCTAAATACATACATGTGTACCCACAGACAAATGCTACTCTAGTTCTAATCAGAGAAGCCTATCTTTCCAGTTAATGGTGGTGAATACAGAGACTCATGGCTGTATTGAGTGTAAGCGATAGAGGTCCATCTATAAAAAGACACTTATACTATCCCCTCTACAGTTGAACACTGAGGAAGACGGGGTGAAAAGAAGGACCGTGTTGAAATATAGTCATCTTCTAGGCAACACAGGCACTGCAATCACAAACTGCTAGCAGCTGGAGGTCCCTGAACTGACCCCAAGAGAATGGGCTGAGAGGTAAGATGGAGGCGTTCAGGGGCCCTATCACTCACCACTCAACTATTTGGTACTGACAGATTAGGGAAGAGGTGGAATTATTGCCTTCAATTGCATACCCACTGATGATCCTATCGGTCTCCAACGGATAGTTCCGATCCATGGGTCCCCACAGATGGCCCTGGTTAAACTAAATGGGTCACAGCACATAACCCAAAGCAGGACTGTGAGAAAGGGACTAGCAGGGATCGGGGTTGGGGTATCAAGAGAACAGTCACATGTATAAACTGCCTAACAAAATCAACCACGGTAACGGGAAAGTCAACAGACCCCTCAAGTCTAACTTCCTAGGAAGCATTCTGTTTTCAGGGGACCCATGACCCCTCAGTTCTGTTGACAAAACGTCACTAAACAAAACTCTTTCTTCTCACTCAACACCCCGCCCATGAGCCGTCTCAGAAAATTCTTGGCCAAGAATCTATAACGACCAGACAATTCCTTTAAATATAGATATTTCTACTAGTCTACAGAGAATACTTTTTTTTTTTTTTTTTTTTTTTTTTAACCTGGGAGCCATCCTGGCTTTTAGGGTATTTTATATAACTACCCTGCTAGACATAAAATGACTTCACTGATTTGGAAATCAACCTTACTTTCAAAGTCCAAAGACTAAAAACCATAGTATGTTAGTAAGCATCTGTTAGACCTTATAGTAAGCACTTCATGTATAATACCTCATTTAATTTTTCCACAATTCCACAGACACATTTATGGAGGTAGATACCAAAGTTTCAAGAAGAGATATACCAAAGTCACAGAGCTAATTAAAAAACAAAATCTAACATGAATTCAGTCTGTCTGACCCCAAAATTGATCCTTTATAAAATATTTTTGTTATTGCTATCTTATTTCTGGTTTTGAGATTCCTTATATATACATATTGCATTTAATAGGGAAAAGCTGAATTGGAGAAATACTTTATGGCGTAAAGATGACTTAAGAACATTCAAGTTACATTTTTAAGGATAATTTAAAAGCAAGTTATGTTGTTAAAATTACTTACTGAAGAACTACTAACAAGTGTCTGCCATGTGAATGTGATTTCCCAGGGGCTAGGAGTATTGCAGTGATAAGAGCCATGTCCTTGATACCCTGGAGCTGGCACTGGCTAAAGGAGAAAGTGGGGAGGAGAGATCTAAAAACCAAAACCAATGGGGGCTGGGGGGTGGCTCAGTGGTTAAGAAAACTGATGCTCTTGCAAGGGACCAGGTTCTGTTCCCAGAACCCACAAACTGGCTAACAGCCATCTGTAATCTAGTTCCAGAGGACCTGACGCCCCACTTCTGGCTTCCTTGAGCACCAGACACACATGTAAAACAATACATACAGGCACACACACAAAATATAAAAATAAATAAATCATTTTAAAATAAAAAATGAATAGATCAGATGGTATTAAGAGCTATACAGATGGCTGCAGAGATGGCTCAGCAGTTAAGAGCACTGGCTGCTCAATTCCCAGCACCCACACAGCAGCTCACACCTGTCTGTAACTCCAGTTCCAGGGGATCTGACACCCTCACACAGACATACACGCTGGTAAAACACCAATGCACATAAAATAAATAATCATTCTTTTAAAAAAGTTATGAAGAAAAACAGAGCAGGTTAGTGTGATGATGTATTGTGTCCCCAATATATTGTGCACCCTAATAAAGTTTATCTGAGGATCAGAGAAAAAAGCCAGGCACTGTAGTAAACATAGAGGTCAGGGATAGCACACATCTTTAATCCTAGCATCCAGGAGGCATAGATTCATCAGGATCTCTGTGAATTCAAGGCCACACTGGGAACAGCAGGTGTGGTGACACATGCCCTTAATCCCAGCACTAGTTAACCATAAAGATCTGGAGGTCTGTACAGACAGACAGGAAGTGACACAGCTGGGCAGGAAGAGGAAGTGATGTAGCTGGGCAGAGAGAGGAAATGAGATGGCAGAACAGAAAGGCATATAGGTGTGGGTAGTCAGGAAGTAGGTCTCTTTGGAGACTGAGGTGTTGGTGCGGTGAGGTTGTCTGTGGCTTGTCCTATTCCTCTGATCTCTCGGTTTTTCACCCCTATATCTGGCTCCAGGTTTGTATTAATAAGACCGTCTAGCAATTTGTCTTATAGGTTTGGAATGCAAAGAATAAGGCAGAAGATGGAAGATACTATTTCACTATTTTTAAGACAAGGCAGGCAGGCCTCTTCTATTAGGTAACAAGAAAGAAAGGAAGGAAGCAAGATAAATGTAATTCTGTGAGGAAAGTTCCTGGCAGGCACACAAGGACCCTGAGGAAGAATGAACTTTTTCAAGGATGATCGCTGAGGGAGGAGGGAGGTGAACAGGAAGGAAAGGGTGCTGATTGCTGAGGAAGGACTAAAGAGCCAGGTCACACTGAGCTCCGCATGGGCAGAGCACACAGACCCCGGTTAGAGCTCTATCACAGTTCAAAGACAGAATGAGGGGCTAAAAAAGATTTCAATAGAGAGAATTCAAACAGCAAATTGCTCCATCACTGTGTAATCTCAGGCTCTCTAGATGAAGCAAAGTACTGCAACTCACTTCACTGGTCAGCGTACTTATTTCTCGGTCTGCTTTATGCAATCTGCTGATTAAACAAGTGTTCTGTTCATTGCTTGATTGCAGCTCTTTCTCTAAGCGTTCAGTCTGCAGTTTAGCAGACTGCTTTTCAGCCTTGAAGACAAAAGATTTTGAAATTTATAATCGTTCACATTACACTAAAGTAAGCACTATATACAATGTATATGTAATCAAACACAAAATAATGACTTAGAATTTAAGCAACAACTAACATGTCCCAAAGTAACAGTTTTCTCAATCGACCTGTAGAACTCCGATCTTCTTTCAGGAGAGAAAGTACTTAGAGTACTCATTTAATACCTCAGGATGGGAATGCTGGCATAATTCTAACATTTCTAGACTTGCTAGTCCACAAGTTATGGAGAAGCATTTTAGAAGACAGGAAAGGAGGCTGCCCAGTCCCTGGTAAGTGGATAAAAGGTGCTTGCTGCCAAGCCTGAGGACCGGAGTTATCTCCAGGACCTAAGCAGTAAAAAGCGAGCACCAACCCTACCAGCTACCCTGTGAGCGCCACGCATGCGCCGTGCTACACAGGCGCTCCATACATATCTGCACACACAAAGGAAAAAACATAAAGGAGGTGAAAATCCACAATCAATGGGGAATTCTTTTCTAAAGGAACAGATAGAGACAAAAATTGAAAATTCTCAACTGTCCTGAAGCCTCCTGAAGTACAAGCAAAAAAGCTTTTGACTTTACCACACAATTAAATTCTTATTGAAGTCTCTAAATTGACAGAATTTGAGGACAAAGTGAGGACATTTCTTTTAGCAGAGAGGAAAAAGTAAAAGCTTTAATAAACATTTCTAATCGAGATAAATAAAATGAGGGTGTTTTTACACTTACGGGATAAACTTCAGTTTTCTATTTTCTATGCATGTTTACTGTATTAAATAAGGGCTGTATTCAGCAAATAACTCAGGGAACAACAATTATTTTCTTTAAATATAAAATTATATTCTTTGTGTACAACAACAGAATATTGTTTTCTCCAAGAAAAGTATCTGCTGTTATGTATTTATTTTTCATTTTATCTGACAAATGATAAAAACTAAGTGCAAACTGATCTGAAAATGTCACAAATGAGCCATCTGTCTTTGTCATCACTCAACTTATCCTGGAAATAATCACTCTAGGTGACCTTGGTCCAAGTCCACACTGGGACTCTACACTGCATTCAACTGCAAGTACCTGTCTTACTCGTCACTGTGCAGGACTGTGAAATGGCAACCTAAACAATCTTACTGTTAATCAGCTTATGTCTAAGGTCCAATGATACTGCCAAGTTTAATTCTGACAAGTACTAACAAAGACTTCACCTTTCCCTAAAAACAAACAAACAAACAAACAAACAAACAAACAAAACCCAAAATCTTCTCCTCTTCACAACTTGCCACAGTACTCCATGTTGCTTGGCCCCCACCATCATTTTGTATTTTGAAATTGGATATACTACGCACCATGTGCCTATAATTTCCTTCTAGCTCAACTACTGCATGACTACCCCAAAGGACGAAAAGCCAACTCTGACAAACACAAAGTCTCGGCTCCATCTTAGGCCCCAGGCACTAAGAGGCATAAGCATGTCTGAGTAAGACAGAAGTCAAGAGTCTTCCTAAGTGACAGCTCCCAGAGGTCCTGGTGGGGCTCTGCCAACATTTTCTTTCTCTAGTGAACTCAGGAAAATAATTCAGTAAAGATTAGTATGCATTAGTAGCCAGCTAACTTTTATCACTTTGGCTAGAAGCATGTAAGTTATATGTAGTATGTTATGTCTGCTCAAATAGGATTTACAATTTTAAGGTTTTTAAACTCTAGTATAAGAAATTATAATTTCAAAAGTAATTGTCCGTGATGTTTTCTGATGACTTTAGTCTTGAAAAACTTGGGGTATGTTGCTAGTCTACGTTTTAAGAGGTGAGACATGTCACTCAGACGACGGTTCCCGAAGAGTGCCTACCCCTCCCAATGCAGTGGCACAGCCAGCTACCTGGAGGAACCACACCCTTTCTTCCTTGCATGTACACTTGGGACAACACAACTGCGTCAGCATTAGATAGGCGAACATGTGTTTATACTCTAAAACCAAGGCTTGTCTCGCGCACTTGAGAACTCAGGCCATGCTCTACTGGGAAGCAATTAAAGCCTTACCTCCAAGGACCTGAGTGCAGCCTGCATCTCCGCCAGCTGCCTCACCTGTATTCTTTGGACATTTTCTACATGCGCACCAGAATTCTCTTTCTCAGCCCTTAATTCTGCTACTTCAGCCTCTAACCCTTTCAATTTCTGAAGCAAATGGGATTTTTCTCGAACGAGTTGCTCCACGCGCTTGCTGTCTCTTGTGGGATCGACGCTGAGCAGCTGGCCATGCAGTTCCTCCTTATCCTTCTCCAGCCGTGCGACCTAGAAATTGAAAAGGAAGCACACACGCTCTAAATTACTGAATTTCCAGTCATGAACATGCTCTACAAGTCAGTAAATTAAAATTAAAAATTGCACAACATGATAGCTCAGGTTCGAAAATGAAGGAAAAAGAGAAAAAAATCTAAAATGTCACGTTCTTCACTTTGTACCCAGCATGACTCAATTTTAAGGGCAAGGACTTTCTCCGACTCTCCCTCTCCCCCCGCAGTGTCTGGCACAGGGCTGAATCAGTTGCTGACTAAAATTCAAAATTGTAAATACTACCGTAAAGTGATTATTTAAAACACAAGTCCATGATAGGAATTCATGCTAGGCCAATCCAATGACCACTCCCAAATTTCTCCTTACGTGACAGTTAATTCTTTGGCTTTGTCTGGGCTAATAAATCATCTGTTTGAGAGCAACTAATCCACACAAAATCTGTGTAACTAAACACAAATACGGTGACTGAACTTTGAAAGTGACAGCCAAGGTTACTAAATGTCTAACTGCAAGATATTCTAGGTCTTCTGTTCTATGTTCACTATTCCAGAGCACAGCACAAGTCACCAAGGAACGGGAGGGAAGATACAAGTCATCTTCTCCTTCATAACACCTCATGCTGCCAGATGCCACATGCTCCTAGTGAGTGGGCTCCAACGGCTTCCTAACACCCAGAGCCTTCCGAGGCCCTTGCTGCTCAAGATTAGAGACAAGGCACTGAGAACAGGACTCTCCCCCTGCCCCTTGGTGATCTCCTAGTTTGCTATAACGTGTCACTACGCCTGTTTTGCACTCCTATTCCCTTCTTAAATTCCCCTCCTCTTCTTCCGTGTGGTGCCAGGGACTGAACCGGGGGCCTGGAACAAGATACATCAGTGTTATGCACTGATGTACAAACCCAGGCACACCAGCAATTCTTTTTATTCTTTCTCTGTATTGGGGTTACCCCTTATTATTCAAATGAACCACTGCAAAAAACAAGACCCGTGGCTATTTTACCAAAACAAACACTCGGGGCTCACTCTAAGTCAAAAGGATACTAAAGTGCTCTGGGACAGGGACAAAGCTGGCAGAGCTCTCCATAAAGGAAAGAAGTGTGAGGCTTCCACAGGGCGTTTCCTCGTCTTCGAAACGCCAGGTGAGGCTCTCTCTGATCGTTTTCATCCCTATAATTCAGTAATTCCAAGTCTGACTGTACACGACAGATTAAAGATGTTAACAGGGCATAAAGATGTAAATACCCAGTATGTAAACATACTTTTCCCAGAAAACTCATCCATGAAGTAAACGTCAAAAGTCCAACGGAGGGCACAGTGATACACTCACTCGGTATGCCAAGAGCCCAGGGTTTCATTCCCAGCACCGTGCCCACTCCCTTCCCCACAAAAAAAAAAAAACCCAAATAAACAGAAAAGAGCATAACTAATTCGCATCTCTGTCCCATTCCCCACTACATAGTTATGTAGAACAATTCTCCTCAGGTTTGTTCTTGGACTACATTTATTCTTCATTCCTTTCCTCCTGCAACTCTATGACTTTATAGTAAGTCAGATTACTTTTAATCGAACTTTTTAAGGATGTCATACATAAACACACTGTATTTACATGATGTTCACCATCCCTGTCTCCTCTTCAACTCTATGTTCCCCCATCCTCTCTCAAATTCATGACCTTTTCTAACTACTATTTCTATAAATATTGTAAGTGTACAGACACATACACACATACAACCTACTGAGTCCAGTTACTGTTACTCATATGTACATGTATTTGGGGCTGACCACTTAGAATTGGGAACTTACCAGGGTCTCTCGTCTCTGGAAAAAACAGATTCTTCCACCCTCAGCAGCCACTGACTGCCTGTAGCTCTCCATTTAGGGGTGGAGCCTTGTGAAAATTTCCGCCATCTACTGGCATGTTGAGTGGTATAGTCTTGTACAGGCAACCTCACTGTGGAGAGTTCGTGGGTGCAGTACCCCTGACATGTCTAGAGGACACTATCTATTAGTAATTGTCCTGGTTCTCTGTCCTAACAACCTTCCCACCCCCTCGTCCATGATGCTCTGTGAGCCTTAGGTATAGAGGTTGTATTGCAGATGTCCCAACAAGGGAGGTGCACACCACAGTCACATGCTCTCTACATTCTGACAGTCATAGACCTGTATAGCGTCCTCCATCTGCTGCAAAAGAAGCTTTTTTGATCAAGAATGAGAGGTGTGCTTCTCTATGAGGCTAAAGGTATTTAGAATAATTGAAAGCTACGTTAATTTAGAAAAGTATCAGTAGGAGGTTGTCCTCGGGTATCTATGATCTCTCCAGCCGTGGGTTCTTGCTGGGTTTACAGTACCAGGCGTGAGTTCCCTCTACTGGACAGGCCTTCAGCCCAGCTAGAGGCCCGTTGGTTTACCCCGACAGAAGTGCCACTGCTGCACTGTGGTGGGTCCTGCCGGACCGGTGGTTACTGTGGTTCACAGGCTTTACAGCTGGGGACTGCTGGTCACTTTTCTCCCCTGGCAGCCTGCCTGGCACCTTCCAGCGCTGTGAGAACTAGTCCTCGGGGAGGAGCCTTCCAGTGCTGTGAGAACTAGTCCTCAGGGAGGAGCCTTCCAGTGCTGTGAGAACTAGTCCTCAGGGAGGAGCCTTCCAGTGCTGTGAGAACTAGTCCTCGGGGAGGAGCCTTCCAGCTCCCATCAGTACCAGCTTGACTCCTCAAGTCCCACGACAAAAATCTGTGGTGTCTTCAGCAATAGGGTCTCCTCTTGAAGCTGTAGATAGAAGGCGATCAAGGGCTGTGGTGCTAGCCGATACTGATTTAGGGGGTCTTGGACAGCCCTGGTTCATTACTTTTATCCCAGCTTCAGTTTAAACGGTGGGCTTAGGCTGGGTGATTTTTAAGATACTGTTTGGCATTTGCCTAAGGTTACTCAGCCAAACGTTTTGTTTTGGGTGGTGGGAGGGACCAAGTGCAGGGTCACGCACATGGTAGAGGATCACTTTCCCACTAAGCCAAATTCCTGCAAATCACAATATGCTATTGTTAGTGGTAGGGTGGGTACCTAGGTCAGGAGGTCTAACACGGGACAGACAACGGTGCCCTCAAGTAAGATAAAGTCAGTAGTAACACTATTTATTCTCTTGCAGTGCCCATTTAAATAAAAGGCCACACAGTTGGTCCATGAGAGGCACCTCTATGATGCCTGGAACATAGACAAAGCAACAACTACAATGGCAGTGAAGATGAAATTCTGTATTTATAATTCCTCAACCAGAATTCACTACCAAAAGTCCTTCCTGGCCAAACTGGTGCCCACTGCTTCCCAGTTACTACACTCATGTACTCATTTGCATAATAA
The DNA here is from genome assembly GCF_004664715.2 of Peromyscus leucopus. NCBI lineage: Eukaryota > Metazoa > Chordata > Mammalia > Rodentia > Cricetidae > Peromyscus > Peromyscus leucopus. The sequence continues at coordinate 30,943 of NW_023505385.1, read as the reverse complement.
ACACTAAGTACTTTGTAGCCAGCACTAGTTTAGGTAGTAAACATACGTACAGTTCAGCAGAAAACTTCTGCAGTTGAGGACCCTATTACACTCAATCACTGCCATAACCGCACTCCTGGCTCATTCATCTGGCCACAGACTTTGGACACATCCGCAGCTCTTTCTTTTTCTTGCACTTTTAATCAGATTCACATGCCATTTTCCTGGATGTCCTTCATTTGTTTTGATCTCAATTCTTCCTTCCCATTTCTAAAGGTCTTTCTCTAATTTCTCTTCTCTGACATCTATCCAAATCTGCCTGTACTGTAGTCACATTCGCATTTACTTCATCCTCCTCTAGAATACAAACTTGCTGGACAGGTAAGACAATGCTCGGTATTAACCAATTTTACTTTTCTAAGAGTAGAAGAAACGGATAGAAACAGATCAGGAATTACAAAGAGCAGCTGCTCTTCTGTACAAAGGACTTAGTATCAATTCAATTCCCCGAGACACTAGGAAACGGTCGTGTACCTAACTGCTCTATCCATCTTTGCTTTTACTGACCTTCTGGTGCAGCATACAGAAACGGCTAAGCGAACAGACTCTAGGATCAAGTGCCTAGGCTTTGTTTTTCAGTATTTTAGAGCTACTCCTAAACTTCCTTCGGCTTGGGAGAACGCTGTCACTCTTACCTTTCTTCTGTAAACAATGTCCTTCAACTCTTGCTTATTTGAGAAAAGACCATCCCACCAAGCCCAGGATGGCTTTGAACTATGCAGTCAAGGATCACCTCGAAGTCTTTTAAAAAATATTTTTATTTCTTAATTACATGTGTAATGTGTGTCTGTGTGGATATGTGCACTTCAGTACAGGTGCCTGCCCAGAGGCCAAAAGAAGGTGTCAGATCCCCTAGAGCTGAAGTCACAGCAGTAGTGATCCACCCATCATGACTGCTGGGGACGGAACTCAGGTTTTCTACACGAACATATACCCTCTTAACCACTGGGCCCAGCCGCTCGCCTGCAACTCTTAATCCTCCTGACTCAGTCTCCTGAGTGTTGGAACATAAGCATGTACCATCATGCCCAGTTTGGTTAATTTTTAACTAAATCCTTTATTATCAGACAATGACAGAGTATACTATCAGTCAACTCAATGTTTGCATCTATTGCTATCTTACATTTAGTTCTGGAACTTTCTTGGTTTTGATATAAGATTAAATATAAGACTATTTCAATTAAATCTTGAATAGTCAAGAAATTGTGACTCTGAATTGAAACTGAAATTTGTTTTAATTTGCTTCTTATAAAATCACTGTTGAAAGTGTGACGCTTAGAAAGAAAATGGCTCCCAAAGGGAGTGGCCACTATTAGGAGGTGTGGCTTTGTTGGAGTAGGTGTGGCCTTGTTGAAAGAAGTATGTCACTGTGCATAGGCTTTGATGTTTCATATATGCTCAGGCCACACCCAGTATCTCAGTCCACTTCCTGCCGCCAACAAGATGTAGAACACTCAGCTACCTCTCCAGCACTATGTCTGCTTGCACACTGTCCACCACAATAATGGACTGAACCTCTGAAACTGCGAGCTGTCACTTCAATTAAATGTTGTCTTTGTAAGAGTTGTCATGGTCATGGTGTCCCTTCAGAGCAACAGAAACCCTAAGACAGTGTAGTCACCTTGCTATCACTGAACGATGAAACACAAGCAGGTAAGGACACAGCATCTCATTGCTGCCTGGTGAAGAAGGAAGCCCAGGCTAGGCTCCCTGCATTGCCCACTACGACACCAGGGCAGGGTGTGAGAGTACTTTACTATTCAGAGGGACTGTCTTTGGTATTAAGATAAAGCTGGTCCTACAGAACGATTTAGACAGTACTCCTACCACTTTCTGGTAAATATTATAGAGAATTGGCATAAGTTCTTCCTTAAATGTAAAAATCACTTGTCAGCTGCCAGTTGTTTCCCACTGGATGCTAGACCCTCAATTTAATTTTTTAGTGCTGGGTTCTTTGATTTCCTTTATATTCTTGAATCTTTGTCCTAGGATAGAGTTAAGACAGCCAAACATTTGATTTTTCAAGACTCACTTGTGTCCTTGTTTGTTGTTGGGTTGTTTTTGCTCTTAACTCATTTTTGGGGGAGGGGCACCACCCAGCTCCCAAATAAACACATAGAAGAGACTTACTCTTACTTATAAATGCCTGGTCTTATTTCTTGCCAGCTTTTCTTAAATTATCCCATCTACCTTTTGCCTCTGGGCTTTTTCCTTTTCTTACTTCTATAAATCTTACTTTCACTCTTATTCCACGGCTGGCTGTGTGGCTGTGTGGCTGTGTGGCTATGTGGCTGGCCCCTAGCGCCCTCCTCTCCTTGTTCTTTCTTCTTTTCCTCCCAGATTTCTCCTTCTATTTATTCTCTCTGCCTGCCAGCCCCGCCTATTCTTTCCCCTGCCTCGCTATTGGTCATTCAGTTCTTTATTAGACCATCAGGTGTTTTAGACAGGCACAGTAACACAGCTTCACAGAGTTAAACAAATGCAACATAAAAGAATACAACACACCTTCAAATAATATTCTACCAGGCAGTGGTGGCCCATGCCTTTAATCCCAGCACTCAAGAGGCAGAGGCAAGTGGATCTCTGTGAGTTCAAGGCCAGCCTGGTCTACAGAGCCAGTTCCAGAACAGCGAGGACTATACAGAAAAACACTATCTCAAAAACAACAACAACAATATTCTACAACACTTGTTAGAACCAGAAGAGCATTTAGTCTAGAGCTAACTCAATGCATCATACATTAAGAGATTTTCCATCCTGGCTGGCTGATGTAAAGATAAATTTTGACCAGTTCCATGTGAACTCTGGGTATTGTTTTGCCTGGACCATTCTCATTCCTTCTCTGGCTTTGCATGGATAGCTTCCTCACACACAGGCTCTAATTAGTAATCAACTAAAAACTCAGGAGCTACTATGTAAAGGACTAGTGTGCTCTCATACTCTTTCTCCTTCAAGTTCACTGTCATGGCCTCTTGCAATTCTCAACTCCAATTCCTCAACTCAGAGTAAAGACTATAAACGCAGCATCAGCATTTCATCCTTACTAAGTTTTCAGACTTAACCAAATGTATTGAGAAAGCATAAAATCACTTTCATAAAAATGAAGACATCTTCTTCCATGTTTATTTCATGTATTCTTCTTAGTGTTACAAATGAGGACATATGAATTCCTGAAGTCCTCACAAAAACCTTTAAAATTTCCAAAGGGGGATGGAGAGATAGCTCAGTGGTTAAAAACATCTGCTGCTCTTCCAAAGGACCTGAGCTGAGTTCCCAGCACCCACAGGCAGCCCTCAACTGTCTGCAATCCAGTTCCAGGGCATCCAACACCTTCTTCTGACCTCTGCGGGCACCAGGCCCACGCACGGTGCACAAACATACATACAGATGAAACACTCATACACATAAAGTGCATAATTTAAAAAAAATTCCTAAAGAATCTGCCAAAAATGAACGCACTAAGGAGTAGTCAGTTGCTTTGATCTGTATAGATTAAAAACACAGTATTGCATGAGGCTTTAATAAAAGATGTATTAAATTCAGTTTCAGGATGGTGAAGTAAAGCAAATTATTCCAATAAAGCAGGTCTCACAATTATTTTTTGTTTCTCATTACACAGAAAAAAAAAAAATCAGCACCTGCCCTTAATACTGATAAGCAGATCTGTGAGTCCAGAGGCCAGCCTGGTCTACAGAGTGAGTTTCAGGACAGCCAGGACTATATACATAGAAATCCTGTCTCAAACAAGCAAAAACTGCCAACATCAACAAAAAAAATTCTATTATACTATAGTCTATCCAGGGTACAATAGTATTCTATTTTTTTAAAAACTAATGTGAGTGTGTGTGTGTGTGTGTGTGTGTGTGTGTGTGTGTGTGTTACTGAAAACATACTACATTGCTAAAAACTGCCCACAATCACCCTTAAGTGAATCTTAATTCTTCAGGAAGTATATTACATCAATGTTAATGGCTGCTGCCTGATTAGGATGCAGACTACTAATGGTTGGGGGCTGTGGTGATTTCTTAAACCGAGGCAATAATTGTGTTAGCCACATCAACTGACTCCTTTCATGAAAGACATTTCTATATTGATTATATATATATATATATATATACATGTTATGCCATCTGACAGCCTCTTACCTACAGTAGATCTTTCAAGTTGGAGTCATCCTCTCATATCTTGCCACTGTTTTACCAACTTAGCTGATACAATACTGTAAACCCTTTACTGCCACGAGACCCACTCCATGTCAAGAACCACTTTTTGGGACTGAAGTTGTGACCCAGTAGCAGTGTCAATCTACCTTGCAAGAGGTTCAATCCCTACCACAGAGGGGCAGTAACCATTTTTACTTACATAAGAAGCAGTTCTTCAGCTACTCAAGTTTTAGTGTGAAACGAAAGATTAAGTCACACCTTCAGGTTCTATTTTGAGCACTCTTACTAATTATGGCACCTCTGCAGGTACTATGTCCACTGAAGTCTTCAAACACTCAAAGTCATCCATGAGGACTGGAATTAACTTCTCCCAAACTCTTGTTAATGTTACTATTTTAATCTCCTCCTGTGAATCACAAATGTTCTTAATGGCACTCAAAGAGAGAATTGTTTCCATACGGTTTCTGATTTATTCTGCCCAGATTTACCACACGAATTACCTATGGGAAGAATAGCTTTGTGGCCAATATTTCCTAAATAATATGACTTGAAAACCAAAACCATTCCTCGCTCCACAGGCTACATAATGGATATTTCATTAACAGGGATGACTATAAGATATGAAGGGAATCCTTTTACCTGACCAGTGGTCTCAATAACAAGCTTGAAACACTCAAGAAAACATATCATAAACTGGTAATGTTGCCATCTAAGTTTCAGTGTTCCTCTTACAGAGCACAGACAGAACAGATTTCAGCCTAATCCTTAAGGGCCTTAGGATTTTCAGGTGGGTAAATGAACACAGGCTTCTACTTAACTTCCCCAGCTTCATCGGCCCCAGACTAGAAAGTGGGTTTGCTCTTTGATGCCCAGCACTGGTTTCTCTTTAAGGTGTTAAACAGCATCTTCATCCAACAGAAGGAAGTTTCACTTCTGTAAAAGTCTGTGGTTTGCTGCAGCCGCCGTCATCATTTCAGCTAGGCAGGCCCCTAAACACTGCTGCAGCTAGGCAGACCCCTAAACACTGCTGCAGCTAGGCAGACCTCTAAACACATGCTGCAGCTAGGCAGACCTCTAAACACACTGCTGCAGCTAGGCAGGCCCCTAAACACACTGCTGCAGCTAGGCAGGCACCTAAACACACTGCTGCAGCTGGGCAGACCTCTAAACACTGCTGCAGCTGGGCAGACCTCTAAACACACTGCTGCAGCTAGGCAGACCTCTAAACACGCTGCAGCTAGCAGCTCAAACACTGCTGCAGCTAGCAGACCTCTAAACACACTGCTGCAGCTAGGCAGACCTCTAAACACTGCTGCAGCTAGGCAGGCCTCTAAACACTGCTGCAGCTAGGCAGACCTCTAAACACTGCTGCAGCTAGGCAGACCTCTAAACACACTGCTGCAGCTAGGCAGACCTCTAAACACACTGCTGCAGCTAGGCAGACCTCTAAACACTGCTGCAGCTAGGCAGACCCTAAACACACTGCTGCAGCTAGGCAGACCTCTAAACACACTGCTGCAGCTAGGCAGACCTCTAAACACTGCTGCAGCTAGGCAGACCTCTAAACACACTGCTGCAGCTAGGCAGACCTCTAAACACTGCTGCAGCTAGGCAGACCCCTAAACACTGCTGCAGCTAGGCAGACCTCTAAACACTGCTGCAGCTAGGCAGACCCCTAAACACTGCTGCAGCTAGGCAGACCTCTAAACACTGCTGCAGTTAGGCAGACCTCTAAACACTGCTGCAGCTAGGCAGACCCCTAAACACACTGCTGCAGCTAGGCAGGCCACAAACACACTGCTGCAGCTAGGCAGACCTCTAAACACACTGCTGCAGCTAGGCAGGCCACAAACACACTGCTGCAGCTAGGCAGACCTCTAAACACACTGCTGCAGCTAGGCAGGCCTCTAAACACACTGCTGCAGCTAGGCAGGCCTCTAAACACACTGCTGCAGCTAGGCAGACCTCTAAACACACTGCTGCAGCTAGGCAGACCCCTAAACACTGCTGCAGCTAGGCAGACCTCTAAACACTGCTGCAGCTAGGCAGACCCCTAAACACTGCTGCAGCTAGGCAGACCTCTAAACACTGCTGCAGTTAGGCAGACCTCTAAACACTGCTGCAGCTAGGCAGACCCCTAAACACTGCTGCAGCTAGGCAGACCTCTAAACACACTGCTGCAGCTAGGCAGGCCTCTAAACACACTGCTGCAGCTAGGCAGGCCACAAACACACCGCTGCAGCTAGGCAAACCTCTAAACACTGCTGCAGCTAGGCAGGCCACAAACACACTGCTGCAGCTAGGCAGACCTCTAAACACACTGCTGCAGCTAGGCAGGCCACAAACACACTGCTGCAGCTAGGCAGACCTCTAAACACACTGCTGCAGCTAGGCAGGCCACAAACACACTGCTGCAGCTAGGCAGACCTCTAAACACACTGCTGCAGCTAGGCAGGCCTCTAAACACACTGCTGCAGCTAGGCAGACCTCTAAACACACTGCTGCAGCTAGGCAGGCCTCTAAACACACCGCTGCAGCTAGGCAGGCCACAAACACACTGCTGCAGCTAGGCAGACCTCTAAACACTGCTGCAGCTAGGCAGGCCTCTAAACACACCGCTGCAGCTAGGCAGGCCCCTAAACACACTGCTGCAGCTAGGCAGGCCTCTAAACACACTGCTGCAGCTAGGCAGGCCACAAACACACTGCTGCAGCTAGGCAGACCTCTAAACACTGCTGCAGCTAGGCAGGCCTCTAAACACACCGCTGCAGCTAGGCAGGCCCCTAAACACACTGCTGCAGCTAGGCAGGCCACAAACACACTGCTGCAGCTAGGCAGGCCTCTAAACACACTGCTGCAGCTAGGCAGACCTCTAAACACACTGCTGCAGCTAGGCAGGCCTCTAAACACACTGCTGCAGCTAGGCAGGCCTCTAAACACACTGCTGCAGCTAGGCAGGCCACAAACACACTGCTGCAGCTAGGCAGACCTCTAAAACACTGCTGCAGCTAGGCAGGCCTCTAAACACACCGCTGCAGCTAGGCAGGCCCCTAAACACACTGCTGCTGCTAGGCAGGCCTCTAAACACACTGCTGCAGCTAGGCAGGCCACAAACACACTGCTGCAGCTAGGCAAACCTCTAAACACTGCTGCAGCTAGGCAGGCCACAAACACACTGCTGCAGCTAGGCAGGCCTCTAAACACACTGCTGCAGCTAGGCAGACCTCTAAACACACTGCTGCAGCTAGGCAGGCCTCTAAACACACTGCTGCAGCTAGGCAGGCCTCTAAACACACCGCTGCAGCTAGGCAGGCCACAAACACACTGCTGCAGCTAGGCAGACCTCTAAACACTGCTGCAGCTAGGCAGGCCTCTAAACACACCGCTGCAGCTAGGCAGGCCCCTAAACACACTGCTGCAGCTAGGCAGGCCTCTAAACACACTGCTGCAGCTAGGCAGGCCACAAACACACTGCTGCAGCTAGGCAAACCTCTAAACACTGCTGCAGCTAGGCAGGCCTCTAAACACACTGCTGCAGCTAGGCAGACCTCTAAACACACTGCTGCAGCCACGCGTCAGCACTGCGCCTCACCTCGAACTTTTACATGAGGCAGCCAGCCTCTTCCTTTAACTCTTTTTCTTTTTTTGAGACAGAATCTCACTTTGTAGCCCAGGCTGGCCAGGCTGGCCTTGAACTCAGAGAACTGCAGCTCCCTCCCGAGTTTTCCCTTACCTTATGTCTGATAAAGCAAGTTCTGCTAGCTGCAAGCCTCTCTTCTGCCACTTACCAGCAGCTACAGTTTAGATCTGCACTGCTTTCCCCAAGACAAGTGTGTGAAAGGCTTAACCCCACTCTGGAGTCAGTGGAGTTGGTCAAAACTTTTAAGACGGAAGATAACCAGGTGGCCTTCCTGCCATGGAAATGTGCCCTCCGAGGAGGCCTCAGGCCCTCCTCTTCCTCTTGCTTTTCCCTTCCAGCCATGAGGTGGACCACTTGTTCTGCCAGGGTTGCCTCCACAGTGATGTGCAGCTATAGGTCTAAAGCAAAGGGGCTGACCAATCACAAACTGAAACCATCTCCAAACCATTGGTTAATCTATAAACCCTATAAACCCTAACTGAAATCATATCTACTGCTTCATAATCCACAACTGTTACACCAAGTTTACTGTACATAGTACTATTCTGTGTACAGTAACTGAAGTATTTCAATAAGCGAAGAGCTGGGAAATGGGAAAAGCAGAAAGTCTTATTTTTCTAGACGCTAACAATCCCTTCAAATATCTGAATTTTAAATATTTGGTCTTTCATTAGAGAAAAATATATTAGTAAATAACATTTTTAGACCAACATTTCTTTTCATCAAAAATAAAACACAAGAAAGGCAACAAAATCAAGACTCTGAAGAACACACAAATCCCATCCCATCCCATCCCCCCCCCCACGCACGTAAACACATAGACCGGTTTCCGCAGGGTCTGAACTAGAGCACCGCACACACACCTCCCCCCCCTCCCCCCCCCCCCCCGCCCCCACGTAAGCACGTCGACCGGTTTCCGGCAAGGTCTGAACGAGAGCACCGCACACACACTCCCCCCCCCCCACGTAAGCACGCCGACCGGTTTCCGGCAGGGTCTGCACTAGAGCACCGCACACACACACACACACCCCCACGTAAACACGCCGACCGGTTTCCGGCAGGGTCTGCACGAGAGCACAGCCACACAGAACCTCCCTCAGCAGTCGCTCTCAGCACACCGACTCTTCATTCTACACTGGAAATCGAATCATCTCTACTTTCCACAACAGACTGTTTACCGGTCATAATCCGTCATACTTACAGATGTGAGTGGAGCCTTTTACAACCACAAATAGTATCAATCAGCTGAATTCCTAACAAAATTGAAGTTGTTGGGTGGTGTGGTAGTGTGAATGTGATTGGCCCCCATAATCTCACAGGGAGTGTCACTACTAGGAGGTGTGGCCTTGTTGGAGGAAGTATGTCACTGTGGGGCGGGCTTTGAGGTTTCCTATGCTCAGAATACCGCCCAGTGTCTCAGTCGACTTCCCGTTGCCTGTAAGATGTGGACTCTCAGCTACTCCTCCAGCACCACATCTGCTCCCCATCATGATGATAATGGACTGAACCTCTGAAACAATAAGTGAGCCACCCCAATGAAATGTTTCCTTTATAAAAGTTACCGTGGTCATGGTGTCTCTTCATAGCTATCAAAACTCTAAGTTAGGTGGCCACTAATCAAAGTAAGAACCTCAAATCACTGATCATTTCAAACCTAAAACTCTAACATGAAAGTTAACATACCTACTTTTATTGTTGTACTAGCTGATGACCTTGTGAAATTTCTGACGGTTTCTTATCTTGTACCTCAGCTTCCTAATTTCAAATAAGTCTTTTCTCATCTTACTATTAAATGAAAACAAAATTAAACCTAAATAAAGCATTTAAAACTGTGAAAAGAAATAAACAGCTAGGTGAAAAAACCCATTTAAAATACCCATAATGTTCAAGGACATTTTGCTAAAGAACTTAATGATCAAGAGTTTAGATAATTTATGGAACAATCAAGAAACTGCTCACTGCTAAGAATAAACCAGTCTAAGCCAAATACTGTGGCCTTAGCTCTTTTAGATGCCCGAGACACTACAAGTGTCAGGTAACTGGTAAAGTAAGGTAAGAATACTTCAATTCCAAATAAACACAATGATATAAATAATATGCATTTGTCTTTCTATATAGCATATAGTGCACTGCTATGAGGTTAGCCTAGTTTTATAAATGTTACAGCAGAATTGCTACTTGTTCCTCTTATCATAATGAAACCATCAAGAGTAAGATAGAGAGTGAATGGAAAAAACAGTTTTAGAAAAGCAGAAGACGAACTGCAAAGTGAGTGAGATGGCCGCCCCAAGCTCCAGGGATGAGACAGGAACACGTGCTGGAGGAACACTGTGGTGGGCTGTCAAAAAGAACTGAGGAGGGTGATCTACAGCAACTCAACAAGGTACAGGCTGAAACTAGAACTACCTAGGAAGTGATTGCTCCTAACCAGAGGACAGCACTCAGTAAGGAATCATGTAAGTGATATTTACAGAGAAAAGTCTCTCTGCACAGCTATGGCAACATGGGACTGTGGATGTATCTATCTCCACTGGCTAGGGCAAAATAAAACAAATGAAATAAATAGCCAAAGGAAAACACTCACAAGAAATTGCTGACAAAGAAAGGAAACAAATACCTCGCCAATTAATAACACATAATTACACAATCAACTCTAACTTGGGACTTATAAAAATATATAATCATAAAACTGTATTCACTACAACAATCTCTGATATAGCAGTATAACTGATTACTTACCTCTGATTCAAATTTCATTTTTTCTTCTTCTGAAATACGAGTAAACTCCTCCTTCTGGTGCTCAAATTCTGACTTGAGGAATGTATGCTCATAGCGAAGCTTATTATATTCAGCTCTATATCTTTCCACTTCCTAAATTACAAAGAGATTGCAATGTATGAAAAATCAATAAGTGAAACATGTGCCCTCTCCAAAAATCACTGTATGGTATAATTTTCGGTTCTATTAACAGCCATTCTGAAAGAAAACGAAAAGGCCAACGAGAGCAAGGACTTGGCTCAGCAGTTACGATGCTTCTGCTCAGGAGTTCTGACGCCCACAACCAACGGAACTGCTTGGTGGACCGCAGGGTCCACTAGCAAGGGCAGCCACTAGAAGGCAGAGAAAGGACCAGGGAGCACATAGTTAGACTAGCTGAGTCAGTGAACTTTGGGTTCAAGTAAGAGAAGCTGCCTCATGAATAAGGTGAAGAGTAATCAAAGACTCCTGATCAGCCTTGGTCTCCACACATGCACTTCAACATGTGTCCACACACCCACATGCAAGGGCAAACACACGCCACATACACCATGTACACCATACACACACACACACACACACACACACTTTACTCATGAAAAAGGAAAGAGAAAAATGAAATGGATTAGTATGCTCCTTGGAATGGACTAATAAAATGAATTATCATTCAAGTAATGCTTTGTCTTCACTGATTCTCACTGTGGGAACAAATGTGCAGCATCACAAAAGTCACCCTCTCTGCACTTAATAGTAGTTAAGAATGTGCCAGGTCTTTCTAAATATAGATAGATTTTAACAAGTATAACAAAGTATAAGCTATCTCTCTCTAAAAGTCAGACTAGATAACCTCAAAGTAGAAAAAAGCTTATTTGAATACTTAGTATACTAACTTAAGGTTTAATCAAATATTGCAATAATTCATTTCATACTTACTATGATTTTAAAACCTGCTCTTATTTAACTTGAATACCTAGCCCTGGTATGAGTGACTTTATTTACAAAAAATTCATTCTACACCCATTAGGATGCCATTAGGATATATTACTATTAGGGGCATATTTGGAAAATTGGGATATCAATAAATAGATCATTACAAAAGAGAATTTCACTAGTCTTACTGCATAATGGCAGTATTTTGGACCATTCCAATCTCCCGAAGGGTAACACTTTGAGGAAATAGTAATAATTTATGAGTGTAAGAACTGATATATGTTTCAAAAGCTAGCATATAAAATGTGTAGGCAGGACCTAATGTGCTTCTCTGCAGTCTTTTCCCATCCTCTTTATCAAACGTTTAGTAACGTAAGAAATCTGGTCAACCCAAAAGAAGGAGGTTGTGTGCTGTTCACACTGACTGTCCTCGGCAGGATGTAGATGATCTGGGAGAACAGGCTCCACGCACACCTCTGGAAGACTGCTGAGATCAGGCTAGCCTCTGTGGACACCTGGGAGGGGCTAACTGAGGTGGGAGACCCTCGCTCAGTGAAGGCAGCACTACTCCATGTGCTGGGGTTCTCAGCTGAATAAAAACGAGAAAGGAGCTAAGCGCCAGCCTTCCTCACCCTCTGCTTCCTTGGCTGAGGATTCCACATGGCCAGCTGCCTCGTGATCCTGCTCCCACGCTTCCCCACCGTCATGGACTGTCCCCTCAAACTGTAAGCCAAAATGAACTGTTCCTTCTCTAAGGAGCTTCTGTCGGGGTATCAAAGCAACAGGGAAAGCAACAAGTCCAGATGACGTGAAATCCATCCTTCAGGTGGTAAATATCATTTCACCTGCTGTATGTTAGGAACCATTCTCAGGAACTTGTGGACAAAAATCAAATGCTTCCTTTCATGCAAAGGAAAGGAAGTGCTAAAACATTCTATTGTGTTTTTCCGTTCTAAAAGCGCTAAAACAAAAGCCACAATAATACAGCAGATTAGCATATTAGAAAGAGCAGGGATGGCAGGAAAACTAAACCAGGGAGGTGAGGAACTCCACAGGTGTCAGGAGTGGCAGGAATGCAGGCTGCAGCCGTAAGCTGGGAACAACGGGATAGGAGCAGTCAGTAGGCTTACTGAAGAAGGAACACTTTGGGCGGAACTGCAAGCGATTGAGGAGTCAGCCAAGAGTCCAATAAACATTCAAGGCAGACACAGCACCATGCAGACTCTTGAATCCCACCATCTCACAAACATCAGGAGACCAAAGAGAACAGAGATAATAGAGTCCAATCCTAGCAGGCCTGAAGAGCAGTAGGGACTGCCATGTAGAGGGTCTGGGTAAATGAAGGATGCTTTTCCTGAGGCATAAAGATGAATGCAGTTATTCCACTTAATGACTTACTTCATCAAGAGTCCGGAAACGCTCTCGCATTGGAGCTTCTAATTCTTGCTGCATTTGCGCTCTTACCAATTCCAATTTTTGGGGTGTTAATACCTAGTACATAAAGAAATACAAACAACTATAAATACAAAAATGAAGACTTCTCCCTATTTCAAAGTCTCTTCTAAGACAAGTACTAATTACAGATATTTTTACATGGTGGTTAATTTGTATAATCATTAAATACAACTTATCAGGGCTGGGGGAATAGCTTAACGTTAAAGCACCTGCCACACAAGCAATGGATGTGGATGTGGCAGCCTGCCTATAATTCCAGACCCAGAGGTGGAGACAGGATCCCGAGAGCAAGCTGACGAGCAAGACCAGCCTCTATCAGCCAACTCTGGGTCTGACCTAGATCTCATCTCAACGGATAAAGAAGAGCAATCGCAGATAATTCTCAACGTCAACCTCAGCCTCCATGTGCGCTTGCATATACATGCACGTGTTCCCACAGGTAAGTAAAGATGTGCATACACTCAAAACGGGCGAAAGAGAAAAAGATAAACATAGCCAGCCCCGAAACAATACTTTAAGAATCTCAATCTTGGTATCAGAGGTATCAAAAATACGACTAATGAAAAAAAGAAAAACAATGATGATTTTTATACTGGGGGTGGTGGCGCACGCCTTTAATCCCAGCAGTTGAGAGGCAGAGGCAGAGGCAGGAGGATCTCTGAGTTCCAGGCCAGCCTGGTCTACAGAGTGAGTTCCAGGCCAGCCAGGGCTGCACAGAGAAACCCTGTGTAGAAAAATCCCTGATAACTTTTATGACTGTTAAGAATGAACTCAGCCGGGCAGTGATGGCGCACGCCTTTAAGCCCAGCACTCGGGAGGCAGAGCCAGGCGGATCTCTGTGAGTTCGAGGCCAGCCTGGGCTACCAAGTGAGTTCCAGGAAAAGGCGCAAAGCTACACAGAGAAACCCTGTCTCGAAAAACCAAAAAAAGAAAAAAAAAAAAAAAAAAAAGAAAGAAAAGAAAAGAAAAAAAAAGAAAGAATGAACTCGTCAGTCAAGGTTATTGTGCTAGATACAATGACTGATGGTCTATTTTCTAAAAATAAAATAAAGGTGTAGTAAATCGTTATACCAGAGAAAATTCTTCAGATTTATTTTCAATAAGAAGGGGGAAATGATGCAATTATATTATAATCTTAAAAATTAAAAGTATAGAGTCTGGGCCGGGCGGTGGTGGCGCACGCCTTTAATCCCAGCACTCGGGAGGCAGAGACAGGCGGATCTCTATGAGTTCGAGGCCAGCCTGGGCTACCAAGTGAGTTCCAGGAAAGGTGCAAAGCTACACAGAGAAACCCTGTCTCGAAAAACCAAAAAAAAAAAAAAAGTGTAGAGTCCGGGCTGCAGCTGGAGCCAAGTCTGAGTCCATGGTGCTGTAGTAGGCAGGTCTTCGGTGATGTCCCAAGTTCCTGCTGCCATCGAAGGCTATGCTGATACCTGGGGTCTGGGTCACCACCTGGGTCATGTGGGTGTTTGAGGGCACTGTCCCTGAGTCCATGCCAGTCTGGGTGACCTGTGCTGCCAATCAAGGCCATGGTGACATCTGGGCTCCGTCTGCTGAGTACCATATCTGGGTCCATGGTCCAACCGCAGCTGGAGTCTGCATGGATGTCTGTGGCCCATGTAGGACCAGGGGCCATGCGGATATCAGGAACCTGGGCTACCACCTAGAACCATGTTGGTATCCAAGTACGGAGCCTTTGCTGGGCCATACAGATCTGGGTAGCCTATGCTGCCACCCAGGGCCATAGGGTCATCCAGGCCTGGGCTGCTGCCAGGGGCCATGTCTGGGTCCATGGCCCTGCTACAGTCACCGTCTGTCACAGTCTGTGGCTCCTATTACCACTGAAGTCCAAGGAGATAGGGCTGCACAGAGTTGGCCCCACCCACCTCTCACTGGCTGCCGCAATAGGAAGAACAGGCCCTGCCTCTCACTTGGGAGGGTGGTTCCTGCACCTTGCCTGGGCAGCACAATAGAGCTGACCCTGTTGGTAGGGGGTGCAGGTGAGCTAGCCCTGTGGATTTGAAAGAAGGAGAGCGCGCCCTCCCCCGTTCCCCTCTCTAGTATGTCATGTGATGACATGGGTGAGGGAAATATGCCCTCCCCTACCCGCCTCTGGGACATGAGAATGGAAGAGCTGGTCCTGTCCTCACCAACTGCAGCAATTGGGAAAGCAGGTCCTGCACCTCGCCTGGGCAAAATAGTAGAGCTGGCTCTGGTGGTGTGAGTGTGGGTGAGCCAGCCTGATGGGGTGAGAGCAGGAGCACTGGCCCTGCTTCTTGCTGTCTGCTGCACTGGGTAAACTAGCTGGGGCAGTGCTGGAGAGCTGTCCATGTGCAACAATGAGGAGAGCTGGCAGGCTGACCAACCCAGCTACCACCCAAACCCAGAACCAGGGCTATGAGTTTAGCCCATACCAACATCCACCTCATCTATGAACTGCTGGAGGATGGGAGGGGGTTGAACCTGCAGATCCAAAGCTACAGAATCTCCATGATACAGGACAACAACAGGATATCCAAGGAGTCCCTGTGAGCATCCAGTATTGACAGTGGAGCAGAAGCCAGAGGCCTCAAACCAGATCAATGACTCATTGCAATAAACACTTACAAGTCAAGAAAGATGTATGGACTGAAGGGTTTACTGTGTGACTCACTGGGCCACACTATAGCTTCCATGATGAGAACTTTTTGTGGTTTTGGTTTTAAATTTTGTTTGTTCTGGGGGAAGTTGCAAGGCCGGAGGGCGGAATTGAGGGGACAGGACAGGGAGATGAGTGGGACCTGGATGCATGATGCAAAATCCAAAGAATCAATGAAAAGTTAAAAAAAAATTAAAGACATAATTTTTTTTAAAAAAAAAGCTAATTGTTACTCTGACCAGCAAAACTAATTTTGGCTCTATTCTGTCATACTCTCTTACAGTGCTCACTTCAGTGAATAATTAATATTTATGTAAGCAGCATATGGGCACACTCCTTGTTGCAAAGATTCGTCATTATTTCTCCAACACCTTTCATCACTGACTACCATATAGGAACTACTAAACTCCTGTTTCATGAATCAATAAAAGAACAAATGAACAAATGCTGGCTGAAAAATAATATAGCCTGTATTTGTATGAATTTCTTTGAAAACATGAATAATGTACTATTTTATTCATTTATTTAATATTACACACTCTACTGAATGAAAGTCTTCTCAACATAAAACATTATGTAATATATGATCATGTACATCCCATTTTGCTCTGAGTATCTCACATGCAGTAATTTAGCTAACCCCCACAAAGCCCACACAGTAGCTACACTGAAGCGCGCACGTGCACACACACGCACGCACACACACACACACACACAGAGGACAAGCTCAAGCTTCAGCACTAACAAGTCAAGCATGCTGCCTCAGGTCTATGACCTCTGTACTCAGGAGATGGAGACAGGAGTGTGTTGAGTTCAAGGTCAGTGTGGGCTACGTAGAAAGACCGTCAAAGAGAGAGGAGACAAGAGCAGATGGGGAGGGAGAGAAAAAACATAAAGAATACTACAGCAGTTGGAGTTTAGGAAGGAACAAATAGAACAAAAGCCTTGGCGGGAGAAAGCTGTGGCTATGGGAGGAGAGACCAGGCCTAACTACAGTGTCCGGTCTAGGTGATAGCAAACCAGTCAAGCAGGAGGGTAACGAGAAGGAATAAATTAATAGGATCCTGTTTCCAACAACTTAATCATAAAAGGAGAAAAGCAAGGAAAACTAAGGAGTTCAGAACAAAGATGAATAGTTAAACGGTATTGCAGAATACGAGTTTCAGTGTGGTGAAAATATGACAGTTGAACTTTTAAAAGATTGCTGTCTTGGTCTGTAACAAAGATACATACTGACAGAGTTAAGACTGCAATAACATGGTCTCACTCACACTAATGTGAAGAGAATGACAAAAAAGACTGGAAGGTAAGGCAACAGCTAAAACCAACGGTCCAAAGACGATAGCGGTGCTGAATACATGAGGATACACTACGCCCCTCTATGTTACTGCACATGCTGAAGATTTCCATAATTAAGAGTCAATAAAGAGTGAAAGGTTTAGCCGGGCGGTGGCGGCGCACGCCTTTAATCCCAGCACTCGGGAGGAAGAGCCAGGCGGATTTCCGAGAGTTCGAGGCCAGCCTGAGCTAACAAGAGAGTTCCAGGAAAAGATGCAAAGCCACACAGAGAAACCCTGTCTTAAAAAAAAAAAAAAAGAAAGGTTTAAACATAGCCAAAGTAATATAATAAAAACTAGATAGCCAAATTATGAAGAAAAAAATTAAATGGCTTTCAAAAATACCATTCAAAAGGTAACTTTCCAAAGGATGAAAAATAGTGAGAGGATCCAGGCCTCGGCACACACAGACGACACAAGCAGAGGCTCATAAACCCGTCCCCAGGAAACATAACTGAGGATTCAAGAACACAGGGAGAGTCCCAGAGGATCGTGCACAGAGCTAGGAGATCTACACAAGGTTTGGACTCATTCAGGACTGGTGAGGACATAAGGAAACTATGTAAGCCAAGGAAAGACCACCTGAAAAGATGAGAGGTGAGTACTAAGAGTTCACACAGCCTGTGAATAATCCTGTTTCCAAAAGCCAGAATAAAAACCTTCATTTCACAAATAAATGGATCATCATGTGCGTCTTATCTCAGCAGTGGGAATAAGTGGCAGACCCAAGGCCTCTCTAACTCCATCCTAAAGCAAAGCCTAGAGCCATGAAACTGTCTGCAAGTGACAAGACTGTGGCCCAGACCAAAGACCAAGACCAAAGAGGAGCACAAAAGTATCCACCCCCAACAAAGTAAAATGCACAGTGTCTGGCGTCAACAAAAGTTCCCAAGCATGAGAAGACACAGGACACTGCCTGATACTGAGTAAGTAAAAACAACCTGATACTAAGTAAAAGCGCCAACCTAAAACAGACCCAAAGTCACACAGCAAGACATTAAGACTAAGTTACAAAGTTACCCTAACTGTTCGAAAAACTAGAGAAAAGATGGAACGTGTTAAAGAGCTAAGAAACATATAAAGAGATAATTATGGAGATGAAATTTATAATTCTGAGTTTAAAAAGATACTGCCTGGTCTAATTCAGAATAGATAATGAAAACATCAATGAACAAGACTAAAATGAATACCACAGGAATTTTCTGGGACAAAACACACAGAAAAAAGAAAAAAAGACTAAATTTAAGTTAACAGAACTTTAGTAAGCAAGGAGAGAATTTTAAATAATTAGCATTCAAGTATTATTTAGATCACCAAAGACTCAGATGTAAGAATGGCAGTGCCTTTGCTACATCAAACACTGATAAAAACAAAACTAAACTAAACTAAAAATATCTTTAAGGAATTAGAGGGGAAAACTGTCAAACTGAGAATTCAATATTCAGTGAAAATACTTTTACAAAACAAACTTTTTCAAACACATAAAAGCTGGAAGAAAAATCCCAACAGCAGATCTACACTACAATGAATGATTTTTTTAAAGCCCTTGGGAACAAGAAAACTGTTCTTAAGTGTGTATTAGGCAGAAATATGGTTTGGAAAAGGAAAGGGGCGTAGTGAAGGAGTTATGTATAAATAAAAAAAGAAGTCGCTGCCCCTTAATGTTCTGAAATCCAGTAGCCAAGCGCTAGGACTTCCACTGACTCGGTTTCAAAGCCTCTGTGGTTCAAGGCTCAGCCTTGTGGGCTCTTGGTTTTTGTTTTGTTTTAATTTGGTTTGGTTTTTGGAGACAGGGTTTCTCTGTGTAACAGCTCTGGCTGTCCTGGAACTTGCTTTGTAGACCAGGCTGGCCTCGAACTCTGCCTCCCGAGTGCTGGGATTAAAGGCATGGGCCACCACCGCCTGGCAGGCTCTTGGTTTTTGTCTGAGGCTGTCCTTTCTTCTTCATGAAAGGGAGCATGTGTCTGCAACCCACTAGGTTTAAAGGCCCTCTTTCTACCAGTAGAGATTCTGTGGATCCAAAAGCCTCTGTTACTTTGTACTTCCTAAGTCCATCTCAGTCCAAGCCAGCAGACCGTCTCCCAAGTAAATGTCTCAAAATCACAGTGGGTCTTGTGGGAATTTCTGAGGTTTTCACCCCACTAAACAAAGCCTACATGTGCAGACCTTTTTATATATTCCTATTTGTATTTTTATGCTTTCCCTAGACAGCTAAGACAATACTTCAAACTTCTCAGAGACCCTCTGGTCGAGGAAAAAGAGAAGAGATCTATGCTCTCTTGACAAGACCTTGATGTGATTATTTTGTTCTTTTGCTCAATCTGAGATCTTGAGGGGTGGTGGCAATTGGTCTTTATACAACGTTTCAATATATATTTCTGCTGTGTAGCATTTTTATCATTTGGAAAGGAAAAAAACTTTTCTGAAAAGTACCTAGTCTGTTTTCTTTTTGTTCAAGAGCTCTCCCTTCAATTAATCTCTTATGTTTCACACTTTACTACAGGCAACAGAAAATAAGTGGCGCAATCTATGTTTACGTGTAAATCTCTGTGTACTGGAGGGAGGGTAATGTACATTGTTGTGAGGTATATGCACATGTGTGCAAGTATACACGTATGCACATGTGTGGAGGTCATAGGTCACGTGTCTTCCTTAATCTCTTCTCCAACCTTTTATTTTTTTAAGACAATCTTATGAAGACCATTCAGGCCTTCCTAAACTGCTTTAAACCTTATGGTGATCCTTATAATTCTTATCTCTACTGACTACTTTCCAGTTCTAAAACTACTCCAGTGTCTGAAGCATTTGTTACACTTGTAGCCAATTTTCAAGTACCAGAACCCAAGTAACAAAATGACCTTAAGTTAAAAGACCTAAATTACATTACCTGTATTATCTTACACTATTTATGAATGAGAGCAGTGGTTCTCACCCTTCCTAATGCTGCAACCCTTTAACACAGTTCCTCATGTTGCGGTGACCCCCAACAATACGATTATTTTCACTGCTACTTCATAACTGTGATTTTGCTACTGTTATGAATTGTCATGTAAACACCTGTGTTTTCCAATGGTCTTAGGTGACCCCTATGACAGGGTCATTCGACACACACCCCCAAAGGGGTCTCAACCCACAGGTTGAGAACCACTGGGTTAGGATACTGGGCACAGCTGAGTTTATGTTCTCTATTTCATGTCAAGTGAATGCAGCTAAAGCAGTAATCTTGCCTGGGACCAGGAGTTCTTTCCTAGCTCACCAGTTACACTAGCAGAGTCCAGCTCTCACGCTGACAGGACTATGGCCTTCAGCTCCTGGGAACCACCCATCTTCTGTCACACTCCTGTCTTCACATGGGAGTTTACTTCCTCCGAGTCCTCAGGAGAACACTTCTTTGCTATTCCCCGCCCTTACAGGCTTTTTAAAAAGGCATCTGACCAGTAAGATGTACTACTGATTAAAGCCTATAAAAAACCTGAGATTCAATCACTCCAATGCTATAGCTTTTTGTACCGTATCAGTCCTCAGGAACTTCCAGATTTTGGAGCATTTTGGACTTCAGATTTTCAGATTAGAAGTGTCAATCACTGAAGGCTGAAATACTCCAAAAGCTGAAAACTTCAATTATCTGAATACTTCTGCTTCCACACCCTTCACATAAGAAATACTTAACTTGTAATAACAGCCTAAAGGTACAGATCACTTAAGTGTTACACATCAAAGCACTAATACTTCCTTTGCAACGTCTCATTTCATCTTTACAATTACCCTATGAGGCAGGCACTTTTACTCCTGTTGACTACTGATGCAGAAATGTGCTTTAAATAAATGTTTTTGTAGCTCTGCCTATGAAAGCCAGTAGAGCAGTCAATGCTACATAGGCATTTCTTCCTGTTCGATAAAAGATGTACATTTCTAAAAATCATCTTTCATAATCCTCCACTTGAATATTTCTTGTAGATGCTGCTCAATTTACTGAAGTTTTCTTAACATAATTTGTGTAAATTAAAAACAAACATTAAAGTAAATAGCTAAATCAAACCTCCCTCTCCTCCTCTTGTGTATTTCTTTAGCTTATTTTTAAGTGTGTGTGTGTGTGTGTGTGTGTGTGTGTGTGTGTAGTATGTATATGTTGAGTGCTGGTGCCCATAGTGTGTAGAGGTGGAGTTACAGGCAGCTGTGAGCTGGACGTGGGTGTCAGACATCAAGCTAAGGTCCTCTACCTCTACAAGGGCAGTCAATACAGTAGCAGTCCATTTTTAAGATATATATATATGTATGTGTATCAGATAAATATCACAATAAAACGAGGTATGTTAGTAAGACACAAATTTTCCTAGAAGAATTACATTTGTCCTCAAACATTGGCAATCTATAATACCCAAGATTTTTTGGAATGTTATAACATACAAGGAATACACAAATAAGATCACAGGAAGAACAGCACTTCACTTCAATATGAGGGAGAAAATATTTGACATATACTAATCTGTAAATAACAATGTATTACTTTTTAAAGTTAACTAGGGACTGGAGAGATGGCTCAGTGGTTGAGAGCACTGGCTACTCTTCCAGAGGACCTGGGTTTGATTCGCAGGTCCATATCCCAGCTCACAAGCTTCTGTAACTCCAGTTCCAGGGGATCCGTCCTAGTTAAGGTTTCTATTGCTGTGATGAAAGACCATGAGCAAAGGCAAGTTGAGGAGAAAAGGGCTCATTTGGCTTACACTTCTTTTTTTTTTTTTTTTTTTTTTTGGTTTTTCGAGACAGGGTTTCTCTGTGTAGCTTTGCGCCTTTCCTGGGACTCACTTGGTAGCCCAGGCTGGCCTCGAACTCACAGAGATCCTCCTGGCTCTGCCTCCCGAGTGCTGGGATTAAAGACGTGCGCCACCACCGCCCGGCTTTGGCTTACACTTCTACGTCACTGTTCATCATCAAAGAAGTCAGGACAGGGCTGGTACCTGGAGGCAGGAGCTGATGCAGAGGTCATGGAGAGGTGCTGTCTACTGGCTTACTCAGCCTGATTTCTTATAGAACCCAGGACCACCAGCCCAGGGATGGAAGGAACCCCTCACAGCAGGCTGGGCCTTAATCACTAATTAAGGAAATGCCCTACAGGCTTGCCTACAGCCTGCTCTTCTGGAGGCATTTTCTTAATTGAGGTTCCCTGCTCTCAAATGACTTCAGCATGGGTCAAGCTGACTTAAAACTGACCCAGCATAGGATCTCACACCTTCTTCTGGCCTCCATAGGCACCAGACACACATGTGATGCACAGACTTACATGCAGGCAAAGCACCTAATACATAAAATAAAAACAATATTAAAATTTAAGTTAATCGGGTGGCTTGGCCCTGCCTGTAATTCCAGATACAGAAGAGGCCGAAGCAGAGGGCAATCTAGCTCCAGAGCAGCCTGCCAGCACTGGACACCCCATCTCAGAGCACGAGTTGACGAGGTTTCTCTAGTACTAAAGCACTGAAGCCCTGTATAAAATCTGCTCTACAAATAAGGTCTATTTTAGAAGCTATCTTAGTTTCCTAGGTGTGGAAGAAAATTAAAACCTGAGTGGCTACAAACAACAGAAAATTTACTGTTTCGGAATGGGGGTGCAGCTTGAAGTCTGAAATCAGGGTATTAGCAAGGCGACAATCCCTTTGACACCTACGATGATCTTTCCGTGCCTTTTCCAGGGCTCTGCTGTGTTGCTGTGCAGATGCCTCCATCATCACACAGCAGTCGCTGCCACCCCAAGTCATCCCAGAGGCAGTCTCCATCACCCCATCTCCCTCTTGCACCTCATCTCTTTTCTTATAAAAACGTCAGGAACACTGGGTTAAAGGCTCAACATATTCCAGTGAGATCGCATCAACAATAATGCCTGCAATAACCCTTATCTTCAAATAAGACCATATACTGAAGGATTAGGACTTTAACCTATCTTTTTGAGGAATACAACAGAACCTGTAACAGATATGAAAGAAAACTAGACAACTTTGAAGATATTGATACTCTAGGCATATATGAGAAAGAAATCCAGCATTATGTATTAACAGAACAATAAACTTGATTAATTAATTATTCCATTCATTCATGACATTCATCTGCTAGGCATCAGACACATTGAAAACAAGTTCCTGCCTTCAATCAGAATGAAAATGCCATCATTTATGAGTATTTACCATATGCCAAGTACTTACTAAAAATATATATTATCCCCTTAGGTCTTACAACAAACAACACATTAGGTAGAAACTTTTATTACCTTTACCGCATGAGAAAGATAAGAAACAGTAACACAGTTACTTGATGACGGTCATCATTGACCCTTTTCACTATAAAGGTCCTTTTTAGTAACCAATTTTTTGTCTTGCAATCTATTTTATGTGATGCCAATACAGCCACTTCAGCCTTAAGCTCATTCTTATATATGCTTACAACAAACATACATTTAGATTTTACTCTTAAGGAACAGATTAAATGAGCAATGTCTGAAGAGTATCTTAAATGCCTCAAGTTCAACATTGCTTCCATTCAGGGCTACATAGAGAAACCTTGTCTCAAAAAATAAAACAAAATTAAAACAAACAAAAAAAATTGCTTCCATTTATATAAGCCTCTCATTTTTTGTAAAAACAAATTATAATCCACTAATTCTGAGAGCAGAAAACTTCATACATAGAGTAAAAACACTGCTAGTTGTTACATACAACAGTCTCAAATAAGAGCTAAGGTGTTTTAGACAATGCTCATTTGGTACTGGATGGCTTGATGGTATGCACAGTGAAAATACTCTAATTGTATGTTCAGAACCAAGACTGCAGTAAAGCCATGTAATGGAACACAGTGTTGCCAGAAACACCTCAGATTCATTAGGGTTTCATTTTGAATCAATTTTTGGAAGTTGCCATTTTTTTCATAACCCCTACCTTACTTATACAATTTAATATGAGGTTGGGGCCTACAGTTTAAGAAGTTGTATAAAATATATGAAAGACTGGATTATATATCAACTGCAGATACAGCAAAGTAACTATTAGCAACATAGAAAAAAAAAAACAAATTTACCAAAACTACTTATTTCCATTAATCTTACCAAAACCACTTATTTCCACTAACTACACGACTAATTTTATATAAATTCAAATATACTTCCTCACCTGCCGTTTCATTTCTTCCAAGTCTTTAATTTTCTCCATTAATTCCGCTCTTAACTCTTCAAGGAGCAGTTGGAATTTTTCCTGGTTAGTTTGCTTTTCATGCAACACACGCTTAAGTTCATTTTGTGATTTTACGTATTCTTCCTGCAACCTGATTTTTTAAAAAGAATTTCAATTTGAAATGCATATTTTACATTCAAATTCACTGCTTTATATAAAGCAAACCAATACTACAGAAAAACAAGACTGATATGACATTCCATTAAACTTGTAATAATTTTTTCTTTGCAAACTTTTATCTAATTAACACTGTAATTTCTGAAAGCAATTTTAAAACACATTTATCTACCTAGATATATTTATTGTTAAATATTGTTCATGTGTGTCTTACTACTCACAAATAATACTGCATTCACAACCCACTGAATACCATAGATCTGAACAAAGTAATTTATTTTTACTATACTGTATTAACTAAATATACTGTAAAATAACAAAAATATACCACCTGTTCCAGAGCAAACATTCAGCCACTACAACTCCACCAGAAATTTTTTAAGCAGCCACCTCCCCCTCGCCCCCAATACTTTATCCCAAAATTTATGTAATTTACCTTTTGTGTTCAATTTTCAGAGCCTGATAATTATGTTTATGATGTTCACATCGTACCCTTTCATCAATTAACATATTTTGGAACTCAGGTTCAGGATTCAGCCTACTACTGTCTCCACCAGGAGGAAATACACTAGGAAACGTGTCCATCTTTGTAAGGCAACCGACAACCATGAAAAGAATAAGCTGTGGCTTTTGTTTTGTTTTAGTTTTCTTTCAGGAGTATTTCCAACTTCTTTCTTGCTATGGCAGAATCCCAGGAGACCAAATCATGCCTGCATAAAGAATGCACATAATTAATACTCAGTAACCTAAGCAGCCTTTGGTTTTACATAACTGTTAACCATTATTTTCCTTTTTTAAAGTTCAGTTTTTAGATTTCTACATACTCATAAAACAAATGCAAAAACAAAGCTGAATCATAGGTTCATACTTGTCTTTACTTCCATGAAGAAACTCTGTAACTATCAAGCTTGCACCTTCAAATACTAGTCCTAAAACAAGGTGTCCATATTTGTAAGGCAACCGACCACCATGAAAAGAACAAGTCGAGGCTTTCGTTTTTAGTTTTCTGTCAGGAGTATTCCCAACTCTTCCTTGCTAAGGCAGAACCCAGGAGACCAGAAGTATGAACTTTTCCAGTTTAAGTCATCTTTGATTCACTAATTAAGCTATTTCTCAAAGTTACTGTGGGGAACTTTCAAGAGTGGATCCTAGTATAGAATATATATTCCAATAATTAGGGGAAGATTATCTAGAACTTGGTAAGTAACTGGAGAAAAATAACATCTTCACAAAAATGACCTCCAGTAGTAATTATATCTGTGAGTCATGCTGCAAACGGTCTTCTGACACACAGCACTTGGGAGGCAGATTCAAACAAGAAATCAATAAGCACACAAATATTGAACGTTTCCAGTGTTATCTACTATGCTAAGAACAGAAAAGAAGATCACTATGCCTAACCCCCAAATACTAATCCAGCATTAATTACTGCAGTAACTAATTGTTTATTGCATATACAAGTTAAAAATGATGGGAAAATGTTTTGTTATATGAAAATAAAATTAATTCAAATCATTCTATCCCTATAACATCATTAACCTTTCTTCAGACCACTATATATACATATATTTTCCCTTCTATTACAACAATGGATCTTTGGCTTATGGAAAACATTCTTGCTTGAATATAATCTCTGCTAAATTACTATCATGTCTACACATATACACACATGCATATATACAAATACACACACCTATAAACTGAAATTGGATTGCCTAGGTTTGAAACTATACAGAAGTGTGAATGGGAGGTGTGTGGGAGACCAGCTCCCACTTTTTCCCCAGAGTACTATAGGAGAGAGGGATAAAAGATTTAGATAGAAATATAGAGGGGAGAGAGGCAGAGAGAAACACAGGATAGCCTCGAGAGGGCCTGGGTCCTAATCCACCGGCCCCTTCTGTCTCTTCTAAAGGGCTTTTCATAGGAATGCCAAGGAGTGGAACAAAATGCCAGCACAGCCAAGTGCAGACCCTTCCAATCACCTGGTAACCACACAGGGGGTCAAGCAATTCTCTAATGCAGCTCCTTGGTAAAGCAAGCTCAGATCTCCCTAGGAACCTCTGTGGGCCTCCAGAGAGGTGGGTCTTTAAGGACCTTTCCCTCCTTACTCTTCACTCACTCTACTGCTCATTTTAAACATGGTTCGACTGACCATATCAATACATTCAGAGATTTCAACTTCCTGGACTTTCAGGGGAAGGGTGCAAGAAACTCATCCTGGCTTACATCTTATAGAGAACCTCTAGACACTGCACACGGCTGCCACACTGCCAACCAGAGGGGAAAAACAGCTTAGAGCAGGGTCCTGATTTCCAGCTGCATTTAAGAGGCTCACCCTAACAAGCAGAAAGCTGAGCAATGTAAAAAAAATCAAAAAGTCTTCTTGTATCCAAAAAGGAGATGAGGTCACAAGGTAAACCACACCCACGAAAGTGGAGAAGCCAATAGGAAAATTCAAGAGTAACAGTATACTAGAGCAGAAAAGGGTAAGCAGGAATGTTTCCAGGCAAGGAGAGCAGACTGAAGTGTAATAACCAACTGGGAAAAGCTAGATAAAGGCAGCTCTCAGAGTTAAAACTCCAGGACCCAGTTTTAGGTGGTTCTCATACTTTTCGGAGTTTTACCTCCTAGAACCAACCAGGTTCTCGAAATGAATACAAGAGAAAAATCTTCTTATGACAAAGAAAAGGGCCACAGAAGCACTCTGAAGTAGACAGGGGCATTCTAACCTTCTTAACAAAGGAAATGTGTGTAACGTACAGCCCAGTCTGCTGTGGTGCTAACAGAGCCTCCGACCTCACACAAGAAAAGCACTAAAATCTAGCACCCTCCATCACCCCCTCCCATAGAAGAGGAGTGCAGGGAGACTTAGGGCCACTGGCAAAGGTTCCAGACAGTTCACCAAGTCTGAGATGAACCATATGACCTATAGACTGAGGGCCACTGGCAAAGGTTCCAGACAGCTCACCAAGTCTGAGATGAACCATATGACCTATAGAACTCTTCCCTTCCCCATCCTTATAAAAGTATATAACATAAGTAGCTTATCATAATAAAGTAATGCTTATATCATTGTAACATTTACTTACATAGAAGTATGTGTTTATATATACATATACTAATAAAAATATGTGTTTGTGTACATGTATACTTACTGAATATAATGGACATTATACATCACTTCATTCAACTAAACAAGCTAACAGTCTTCTCGAGTTTACATGGAACATTCATTAAAAACCACATTCTGGCTGGGCATAGTGGCTCACACCTTTAACTCCAGCACTCAGGAGGCAAAAGCAGGAGGATCTCTGTGAGCTCAAGACCACCCTGGTCTACACAATGAGTTCAAGACAACCAGGGCTACATGGAGAGGCCCTGCCCGCCCCCAAAGAGAGGGAGGGAAGGAGGAGGGAGGGAGGAGGGAGGGAGGAGAGGGAGGAGGGAGGGAGGAAGGAAGGAAGGAAGGAAGGAAGGAAGGAAGGAAGGAAGGAGAAGAGAAAGGAATCACATTCTAGCACAAAACCACAAATTAAAGAGAACAGTAATCATACAGTATTGGTTGTCGCCGTGTGTGTGTGTGTGTGTGTGTGTGTGTGCGCGTGTGCGGTGTGTGTGTGTGCGTGCGCGCGCGCGCGCGTGTGCGTGTGTCTCTCGTCATCATGTCCACCCCCCACCCCCCGCCGGAGCTGAGGACCAAACCCAGGGCCTTGCGTGCTCTACCACTGAGCTAAATCCCCAACCCCCAGTATTGGTTCTTAACCTTGAAGGAATTACACAAATAATGAGTAAGAGCTGAGCGGTGGTGGTGGTGGTGGTACACCCCTTTGATCCTAGTACTTGGAAAGCAGATGCAGGCGAATCTCTGAGTTTGAGGCCAGCTTGGGCTACACAGAGAGTTCCAGATAGCCAGGGCTACACAGAGAAACCCTGCTTGAATAACCAAAAATGAACAAATAGTCAACAAGGGAAAGATAGATGGAAAAACTGAGAATGCTTGGAAGTTAAGCACACTTCTAAATAATACCTAAGAAAAGAAGGAAACTCTTCTTACTGATGGGAAGGAAAACTGGTACAGCCACTTTGGAAGACAGTTTGGCAGTTCTTACAAAGTTAAACATACTCTTACTATAGAACTTATGATCCTATTCCACGGTATTTAGTGAAATTATTAAAAATGTGTCCATATTTTTAAAAACTCCACATACATCTTAATAGCAGCTTTATTCCTAATTGTCCTGTAGTGGATAGCTGTTCTGTCTATGACCTTGTGAACACTGCCTCTAGAGATGGAGCAGGTAACTGTCCTATCTATCTATGACCTTGAAGGACCTGCCCTGGGGCGTGGCTCGGGGCTACCTTAAGACCTGAGACACACTAGGTCGCTCTCCTCTCTTGCTCATGGCTGGATGGTGAGGACTGTCTCAGCAGCAGATCAGCGCTGGGCTGATTCTAAGCTTTCCAGGACCCTACACTAAATCTCCTGTGCTGTAGTAAGTTTCCCCACTAATAAATTCCTTCACCCTTTAAGCAGACTCCATGGATTTCTCCCATGAATGAATGGATTAAAGGTAGCTTAGACACAATGGAATATTCAGCACTAATAAAGAATAAGCTGTCAAGCTATGAGGAAAAATGGAGAAAGCATAAGTACATACTGCTAAGTGAAGGAAGCCAGTCTGAAAAGACTATCTGTAAAGTTCCAATTATTTCACATCCAGGGGTGGGGCCATGGAGACAGTAAAATGATGAATCGTTGTCAAGGGGTAGAAAGGATTGAGGGAAGGGGGCATGCAGAAGCTGTTTAAAGCAGTGAGACTTTTCTGTGGATACTATAATTGTGGATAGGTGCTTATAAACAAGTGTCCAAATCTACAGACATTACGACAAGAATGAAGCTTATGTAAATTTAGGACTTTGGTTATAATAATGTAGGCTCATTAGTTGTACTGCCAATAGGAAAGTTGTACATATAGGGAGATGTGGTATATAGAAACCCTTTGTACTTTTAATTAGTTTTACTATTCACCAAAATCATCTCTAAAATATAGTCTAGGGAGCTGGGCATGGTTGCACACGCCTTTAACCCAGGCACTCAGGAGGCAGAGGCAGGCAGATCTCTGTGAGTTTGAGGTCAGCCTGATTAAAATAAGTTCCAGGACAGCCAAGGCTACATAGTGAGACCTTGCCTCTAAATAAAGTTAAATCATTTTTGAAGACAGCTTAGGTGGGGGACTAGGAATACATGACACAAACCATAGCTGAGGAGCCTAACACATTCCTATCACTTAGCTCCTTATAATAAAGATCCTCCAAATGCTTCCCTAGTGTGACCATTAAAATGCTACATGGAATCAGGCGGTGGTGGTGCACACCTTGCACTCGGAGGCAGAGGCAGGTGGATCTCTGTGAGTTCAAGGCCAGCCTGGTCTATAGAGTGAAATCCAGGATAGGCACCTGTAGCTGAAGTTTTCTCCAGTCCTGCCTGGCCCATGGTCAGGACAAATCTCTCTCACCTGCCAGTCCCGCAGCTGCTCAGACCTGAGTAAACACACAGAGACTTATATTGCTTACAAACTGTATGGCCGTGGCAGGCTTGTTATCTAGTTCTTACATCTTAAATTAACCCATTTCTATAAATCTATTCCTTGCCACATGGCTTGTGGCTTACCAGTATCTTATATGTTGGTACTCATGACAGCGGCTGGCAGCGTCTCCTGACTCAGTCTTCCACTTCCCAAAATTCTCCTCTCTCCTTGCCCCGCCCATACTTCCTGCCTGGCTACGGGCCAATCAGTATTTTATTTATTAACCAATTAGAGCAACACATTTAACATACAGAACATCCCACAGCAGGCACCAAAACTACACAGAGGAACCCTGTCTAGAAAAAACTAATAATAGTAATTAAAATAAGTCTCTGTGTTGTTATTTGGGAGAGGGCTGGAGGGTTAGAGAAAAGTCCACCTACACATCAGTAATTGCACTAACATATGCAGAATGCATGTCTCAAACAAAAACAAATTTAAAAGAAAAATCATAACTTAACCATATGTACCTCCACAAGACCTCTGTTTAAACATAAGAGCAAGAAACATTGGAAGGAAAGGGTTTGAGAAAGATATTGTAAGGATTAATCAAAAGATAGATGGTAAATCTGTGCTATCAGATGAGTCAATCTTTAAGTTCCTTCCAAACAAACAAATGAGGGACATCCATAATGATAAAGGCTAAAGGCAGAGGTGGTTGTTTTAAATTTATATACACTTACTATGGCTACTAAATACATATGCAGACTTGTCAGAGCTATAAGAAAAAACAGACAAATTTATAATCATAGGGAGAAAATGTAACCACAATTCCTGGTGAATAACAGAATAAGCACATTCTGTGGAACGTGTTCTGTTTGGAAGGGGAAATGTAAGAATGGTTACTATGTGCATATGTATAATTTTATATTTTAAAAACTAACAAATTCTTTTCTAAGGTAGTTGTACCATTTTCCATTCAATGAACAACATATGAGAGCGAGTTCTGCTTCCTTACATTTTTTTGCCAACAGTTGGGGCTGTAAATCTAATTTTAGCCATTTTAGGGAGTATAAAGTGATATTTCATTGTAGTTTTAATCTGCAGTTCCCTTAAGCACTT
>NW_023505384.1:0-4003 GCF_004664715.2 Peromyscus leucopus | reverse complement strand
TCAAGGCTCGCTTCTTCCATGAATTCTCCAGGGTGTGGAACAGTCAGAGCCTCTTCATCCTCTCAGGTGTAGGCAACAGGAGAAAGGGGTTCATCAGAAAAATTTCAAACTCAGCTGCCAAAGAAGGCATTGTGCAATTCTCAACTTTTCCAGTTTACATTTTGAAATGTCTGGTTATGGGAAAGAAAATCCAGGCTCACACTCCGAGAACATGTATTTAGACCCAAGTTCCTTGTTGGTGGAGTCCTTGCAAACTTGCGGGCAATGGTCTAACGCTATGGAGTAATCTATGGGAAATGCAGGTTGGGCCCATTTACAGTAAGTTAGTGTTGGGTCTGGTGTGGGTCGTTCCTGCATGTGCTGGAGAGATGCAATGCACTGTGGATCAATCTGTGTTTATTCATTGTGGGCTAGACTCAGAACCATCCAAACTGGCATGCTTCTCTCAAACATTTGGAGTCCTCTAAAATCCTTTTCCAGTTCTACCTTTAATAAGCTTGCAGAATGCACAGATGAGTGCATTTTTATATTTATTCACCACCTGCTTAAGGAACCAAGAGGAATGTCTGGATGATAACGAGACAAAACAGACAGTGGTCTTCTCGAGAGATCCCATTCCATGGAGACACATTAGGAACAAACAAGGGGCAACTTTGTGTGATAATAAAATGAACAGTAAAGAAAAACGTCCCTGGACACACCCCATTCCCCAGGCTCAGGGCTCTTCTTGGAATAGGGGCAGAAAGAATGTAAGAGGTAGAGGTGGTGGATGACTTTAAGGACAGAGTGTTTTCCAGACACAGCAGGACACCGCACAGGTGAGCTCACGGGGATCGTGACAGCGTGAATAAGACCTGTGCAAGCTCACAGCACACAAGATCCCAGCATGGAGGGGGTGAGGTGGACACAAATCCCACCCCAGCTGAGAAGTTATTGGCATTGGATAGTTGGTAGGAGAGGAAGAGTCAACTTTCTTTAATGGTATGACCTCTTGTTGACCAACCTCGAGGGCAGACCCCATGGCCAAGACTAGTTGGCTCATTCAAACTGGACTTGATGAAGGGAAAAAAAGAAAAGCTTTAAGCTGGGTGGGTAGGGAGATGAGAATGGAGTTGGAGATGAGGAGTGAATACGATCAAAATACATTGGATAAAATCCTCAAAGAATTAGTTAAATTATTATTAATAAAGAAAAAGTTCGTGTGAAGAGCTCTTCTTAATGTCTAGGAAAGAACTCACTTGTCTTCTAATATTTCTATCAAAGAAGAGGGCAGGGACTGGAGAGATGGTTCAGCAGTTAATTGAATCTGGGTTCAATTCCCAGCTCTCACCTGTTGGCTCACAACCATCTCTAACACCAGTTCCAGGGGAACTGACATGCTCTTCAGACCTTCACAGGCACCAGGCATGCATGTGGTGCATGCACATACATCCAGGCAAAATACACATAAAGCAAAACCAAATTAAAAGAGGAGGAGAAGGGTGAATTGGAAGAGTGGACATGTGGGAAGTGAATTTTGAGTCTAGAATGGCTGAGGA
Organism: Peromyscus leucopus; assembly: GCF_004664715.2. Taxonomy (NCBI): domain Eukaryota; kingdom Metazoa; phylum Chordata; class Mammalia; order Rodentia; family Cricetidae; genus Peromyscus; species Peromyscus leucopus. The sequence goes on along the minus strand of NW_023505384.1, from coordinate 2,465 downwards.
GGTCAGTACATAATCACTGGCAACAAATGTCTGTCCCAAGGAAGTCAGGACAGAAGAGGGGGCTGCTTTTATGTGCAGTCTTTGGTGAAACACCTCCCCAAGCAGGTCCACAACCAGGGTGTGTGGGAGGTTGTAGCTGCTGCCCACTGCCTACTGTTAGAACAATGTGAGCCAAGCCAGCCGGACCCCAGGCCACTAAAGAATCCCTTTCCCAAGGGATGGAAGTCGTGTAAGGAGCAGCCAAATGTGGCTTGGCAGTGCCTTGGCTAAGGACCAAGAGACTAAAGAGACATCGTCTGACAGCTTTTCCATTACAGCTCTCATGTCATAGTGTCCCAAACACCTAAACAAAGGACAAACCTAGAAAGAGGCTTCATTCCCAACAGCTCTAATCTAGGACGATTTTCAAACATGGTGCCCACCCTGGCCTGACCTGCTTCATCCTGCATCACTTTTACCCACATCCTCCACCACCATACCGCCCTCTGGTTTGTAGCCCAACAAAAAGCTCTTCACTTCCATTCTCTTCGGCTGTTATCCCTTCTTCCTGGCTATTAGGTACCGTCTTCCAGCTTATAGTTTGTCTACATCAGCTTGTTTCTCCATTGAAACATTAACATTCCTCTTCTGGTAACAAACAATTTCAGGCAAAAACCCGAGCTATTTCTTTCTGGGTGGGTCTTTTGGCCTTACTGCTGTCCTCAGGCTTCCAGCCCCGGGTCCCTTAGAACAGAGGAACAAATGTGATGCCCTCATCATGTAGCTATCAATACTCCTTCCTTCTCTAGGGAAGTCAGCATATTTAATTTTTTCTGTTGAATAAAGGGGTGGGGATACAAATTGAGCTGTAGTTCCCTGATTGCCTGAACGGATTTTCTTCACAAGACAAATGCATGGAGCAAAACCTAGTGTTGCTTTTCTAACTCCAACCGATGTTTCCTGGTACTACCTCCCAGCATTCCTCTGTTGCGCCCTGCACTTCCTGCCTGAACCCACTGTTAGCATAATTTCACAGCCAGTGGGCCTTCCTCGTGCTTGCTTGTGGTGTGTTATTTCTTCACAACTTTGAAGCAAATTCCTGTACTGCTGTTTTGTGTCCCTGGTTTATCACACTATTTGAACTTAATCTGTTCTCTTATCTTCCATAGCAACTGCTCATGAATAAATACTGGAGAATAAAGTCTGGAGAAGTCTGCTCCCAGTGTTGAGTTTACCCATGTGGATGCTAAACGTCAATTTCTGCCTTCCTTTCTCCTGTTTCCTAGGCCCAGCTTAATTCTGAACTATGCTTTGAAAGGACTTTATCTCAGCCTTTGGAGTTGCCGGGCACCTCCATGATTCAGTACATATTCAGATTTCTTTTTCCAACATCCCTCCCTTAGAAATTGGCACTACATGATTGGATGGAAAGTACTCATTGTGCTTATTCCCAGTCAGGACAGGGAAGACTCTGAAAACCCAACCTGCCACATTCCTGAAAATGGCCAGATTGTGCAATCTGGGAAAAGGAGACCTGTGTGTGAAGAGAAATCTTTATGTTCTGAAAGATAAATTACGGCCAAGTGGGATTATGCAAGATGAAACAGGGGATTGCTCCACTAACTGAGTGACAGTATATATAGATAGCCTCAGCCACATCTCCTCAACAAGTGACACAAGCCACTCACCAGAGGTCTCAGCAGGAACTGACAGGCCAGGTGAGTTGTCAGAACTTTCCAACATTTGCTCTTTGCAGATTCTTTTCCCCACCAGCATTCACTTGTTGTGTTTTCCTGCTCTGTCTCTTTCCTGAATCTACTAGATGGATTAGAATTCACTGGAGGCAATACTTTTATCATAGAGATTTGTTGTATGCTTCTGTGTGAATTCAGGGGAGGGTGGAGTCAGCCCTCTACAGATAGACTGCAGAGGTCTATGACGGTTATAAAGCCCCTACACGCCTCTCTGGAAACTTCCTATACACTTGGGTTTTGGCTGGCAAGATTAGAATGCTATGTGCTTTATGCTAATGGTCCATTTGCAAACTCTCAGACAGTGGGAGTCTAATGAAATGTGGAAATGGGGAGCTAGATAGCTCCCTGGAATCCACTTATATCATCTACCTCTACACGTGTGTAGGTTTATGTATAAAATCCAGAGGGATTGGTTACTGGCATTAAAGGACAGCTCAACATTACAGACGCATCCGCCGCCCCAAGAAATGGCATATTCATCCTTGTGTTTTCCCGGCCCTACAGCAGGATGAAGCCATCCATTGCCATCATTTTTTGCTTCTTGGTCCTGGGAGTTGACAGCCAAAGATGGTTCCAGTTCATGAAAGAGGCTGGTCAAGGTAAGGGCAAAGGATGGGGACAGGAGGTTGCATTTGTGAGTTCCAAGTATTTACCAGAGCAGGGACCACATAATTAAGGGCTAACATGCTTGTGAAGTCTCCATGGATAACAAGCTGCGTTGCTCTTCCCATG
>NW_023505383.1:0-1118 GCF_004664715.2 Peromyscus leucopus | reverse complement strand
AGAGTGATACACTTCCTTCAACACAACCATATCCACTCCAACAAAGGTACATTTCCTAACAATGCCACTCCTTTTGAGGGGCATTTTATTTCAAATCCCCACAGTTAGAGTTATTACAAGCTATTTTGTTTTCTGAGACTATTGTGAAAGATATTGTTTCTCTGATTTCTTTCTTGGTCCATTTGCTTTTTGTATACAGGAGGGCTATGGATATTTGTGAGTAAATTTTGTATCCAGGTACTTCACAGAAAGTGGATGTGGAGGAAGAGGAACACTCCTTCACTGCTGTTGGGAATGCAATCTGGTACAGCCACTCTGGAAATCACTATGGAAGTATCTCAGAAAATTGGGAATCAACCTACCCGAAGATCCAGCATTACCACTCCTGGGCATATACTCAAAAGATGCTCAACCACACTACAAGGACATTTGCTCAACTATGTTAATGGCAGCATTATTCATAATAGTTAAAATCTAGAAATAACCTAGATGCTCCTTAACTGAAGAATGGATAAAGAAAATGTGGTACATTTACACAGTGGTAAAAACAATGCCATCATGAAATTTGTAGGCAAATGGATGAAACTAGAAAAAAACGTCCTGAGCAAAGTAACCCATACCCAGAAAGACAAACATGATATGTACTCACTCATAAGTGAATGTTAGATGTAAAGCAAAGGATAACCACTCTACAATCCACAACCCCAGAAGCTAGGTAAAGAGGAGAGCACTAAGAGGAACACACATGGATCACCGCAGGAAGTGGAAAGGGTTAAAATCTCTTGGGAAACAGGAACTGGGAATAGAGTGGAGAGAATGGGAGGTGATGGGAGTTGGAAACATTGGGGAGAGGCAGGGAGGGAGAGCAATGAAAGAGATATTTTGATAGAGTGTACTATTAAGGGGATAGGGAGAAATCTGAAGCTAGGGAAAACCCTAGGAACTCACAAGATTGTCCCCAGCTAAGACTCATAGCAGTGGTAGAGTGTGTGCTTGAACTAGCCTTTTCATGCACTCAGATTTGTATCTACCCTGATTGCCATCACAGAATTTATATCCAGTGACTAATAGAAGCAGATGCAGAGACCCATTGCCAAGCACTTGGTCAAAATCCTGGA
>NW_023505382.1:0-12129 GCF_004664715.2 Peromyscus leucopus | reverse complement strand
TTGGTGAGGTGAGGCTGGCTGTGGCTTGTCCTATGTCCTGACCTCTCAGTTTCTCACCCCGTATGTGGCTCCAGGTTTTTACTAATAAGACCGTCCATCCTACCCTTTGATCCTCTTTCCTTTCTTCTCCTACTGTTAATTATAGTTACCATTGGCATGTGTGTGTAGGTCAGAGAACAACTCAGGTCTTCAGTTTTGTCTGGGAGGATTCTGGGACTGAACTTGGGATTGTCAGACCCATATGCAAGCACCTCTGCCCAGTGACCCATCTCACCAGCTCCAGGGCTCTCTCTTCTTGCATTGGGTTCATCTTTTTAAAGACATATTTTACTGTCAAAATAGGCTCCCAGATATCAGGTCAGTGAGTATCTTTTGCTGTGTAGGGCTGTTATGGACCTGCAAACGACACAGGGTCACCGGACTGAACAAACTCATCAGCAATGACCCCGCAAACCTGGATTCTCTCAAGGAGGGGGCAGAATCTTTAAAGGTCTTCATTCATTTGTCACTCAACAAGCAGCCATGGAGCACATGTCCACCCCCACACACTGTGCTGTTGGAGAAACAATGGGTAAGACACAGATCTGTCACAGTGGCTCAGTCCAGTGTTTGAAAACATGACATGAAGGGCAGACAGATCTCCCCGGACTTGTATACCTGCAGAGCCTTCACTTAGAGATACATGAATATAACATTTCCTTTTTCTTTCTTTTTATTTTTTCAGGACTTTTGTTTTGTTTTGTTTTTGTTTGCTTTGTGGTTTTGTTTGTTTATTTATTTGTTTTGTTTTGTTTTTAAGACAGGGTCTCTCTAAATTGTCCTGGCTAGCCGGGAGCTCACTATGTGGACAGGCTGCCTCCCAAGTGCTGGGATTAAAGGCATGAGCCACCACACCCAGTTTTAAGCATGTGTGCATGTGTATGTGTGTTGAAAGATAGTCCCCCATGGTCTCTCTCGGTGTCAGTGGGATATTGCTACCTTTGCTCAAACAGCCTTGGAAGTTAGAAAGGCTTTCCTCTGGGTCAAAAAGCAGGTGTTTTCTGACCAGCACAATAAAGACAGCATATTCTTTTAAGACAATGAGAAAAATTCTAGAACTTTCATAAACTGGGTTATTTTTTATTAAATGTATTTACCAGATGCACAGAAACATTACATTTCCACACATTTCTGTGGTGTTTATCATGGTATTTTGGTACCTTTAAGGCTTAAATCAAGGTAAAGGTACTGACTGTGGGGTCCTTAGGTTCAGTGTCCCTGAGCTGTGACAAAGACCCATGGCCTGCAGCTGTGCACACACACACACCTGCTCACTACCTCGTGCATTACAGTCGGGATGTAAAATGCACGCCACGGGCTCGTCTGTTTGCACACTTGGTCCCCGGTGGGTGCTGCTGTTTTGGAAGGTTGTGGAACTTTAGGAAGGTGGGCCCTGCTGGAGGAAGTGGGTCTCTGTGGCAAGGGCCTTGAAGCTTCTCTTCTGGCCCACGTCCTGTGTAATCTCTGCTCACGCTGCCACGATTCCCCCACCATGAGCCAGAATAAACCCTTGTTCTCTGCCTTTTCTTCTGTGGTATCTGCTCACAGTACACCATTAGATGCAGAACCAGTAGAATCTATGCACACATGCTGGGTGTGCAGTGAGCAGTACTGTCTACAGCCACTAGAGGGTGCTGTCTCCTCACTGCTGCAGCCAGGGGCGCTGCCCCGGCCCAGAAGCTGCAGCTGCTCATCACTTGGCTCAATGGACCTTTTTTTTTACCTTATTGCTTGCTCCTTCTTCTCTCTGAGAAAGAAGTGTCTTTCTTCCACAGCCAATCCTACCACCCTCCCTGTTTTGTTCTAATCACTCTAGCTTCTTGTGCATTTCCTAACCCTCCCTGCCTCTTTCCCTCACTTAGAAAATGTTCTAAAAAACAAACCCAAACACAGCAAAAAAAACCTAGTGTTGCTAATTCCACAAAAAGCTTCAGACCCATCTCTCTCTCCACCCCTTCATCATCAATCTCCATAAAATATAATTCTAACCACCAATTCCATTTTCTCACAAACCAGCCTCCCTCCCCGTGACTGCTTACACTGTCACTCCTGACGCCATTTCTTTCTGAAGTGTTATTCTCAAACATGACCTATGACCTCTAAAATGCTATGAAGAATGGGGAGAACTCAGTAGGTCTGGATTGCTTAAACTCTGCACATTCCCAAGCAAGGCCTGTCTTCAGGACTGGTCCATGGCTACCTATGGAAAGATGAGCCTGAATCCTTAGAATATTCCGCCTGATAAGTGTGTTTTGTATGCTTGGGGGCTTTGGTCCCAGACCTGCTGAATGATTTATGCTTAACCGTGGGACTGTGGTGAATCTTCTTGTTCTAAGGTTGAAGTCAGCCATACAAGTGTGTGTATGCCTATGAGAGCCCTGATAAAGATGACATCTTAGTGTCCCAGGCCACTAACATCGCTGCTCTTTGAGGCTTCCTTCTCAAACATCACTACTCAGCTCGTAACTGCTATTGTGCAGGAAAAGGTGCCCTCTCCCAGGTGACAACACTTCTCACAGACCATCATTCCATGCTGCTGTAAGAATTGGCATGCTTGTACAAGTCTACCCAAGGATCACATCCCCAGAAGCTTGCTCATGGATTCTCCTGTATTCTCTTCACTGATCCTTGCCCACCCCCACCCACCTGCTAGTATATAACAAAATGGAACTGAGTTTAACAGATTTCCTGATTCCTATAAGTCCTTGTAGCAAATCATTGAGTTTTTTCCACCACTGTACCCCTCTAACACTGATCTTATGATGTCCATCATACTCTGAACTTAAATTATTATACTTAAACCAAATGAACTTTTTCTCCACCTTGAAGTACTCCAACTTTGTTTCTGAAGAGTAATATTGCCATCCCAAAACGGGTTTAATAAGAAACAAATTTTATGGTTATATTGGCCTTAAATCTATGCCATTGGCTTATAGCCATGTATCACATGAGTGCAGAAGTCCTTGGACCTGTGGCACACTAGGCAACAGACCTAAGAGTGTATGCACCCTGTTCCCCTGAACCTGTGAGTATAACTCCTCTGCATGCCAGAGTAAGGATGCTGGCGTGGGGAAATTGTCCTGAATTATTGAAAAACACCATCCTCGGTGTCCTTAAAATGGGGGAGGGGCGGATAGAGATGGAGCTTTTATCAGGGAAGAAAGAAACGGATCCACTGGGACACGAAGCTCTGTTTAGGGTTTGGTAGTAAGGAAGGGAGCCCTCAGTGATGCAGCACAGGTACACAGTAAGGAGGCTGAGAAAGGCCGGCAAGCCGACTCCCCAGGGGCTTGGACACAGCAAGGAGCATCACTTCCAACAACTTGATTCTGGACTTCTGACCTGAATGTCGGTGCCACATGTGAGGACTGGCTGCAGCAGCCACGGGGCTACCGTGGTCCGGCTGCTCTGCTACAGGGGCGCCAGCTGCTCTGCTACAGGGGCGCCAGCACGGCCCAGCCCAGTGCACGGCAGGAAGCGAGGGGCAGCCAGGGCAAACGTGAGAGGTCAGGCAAATCTTTACCAAGTTTCCTTTCTCTTTCTGTCGGTCTCTGGTCCCAGTCAGCAAACGGTAGCAATGGGAACGGAGCACGCTAGTCCTCACTTCAGAAAACTGGGGAAGGAAACCCCTACTTACACACTCAGAAGAAAATCAGCCGGGCGGTGGTGGCGCACGCCTTTAATCCCAGCACTCGAGAGGCAGAGCCAGGCGGATCTCTGTGAGTTCGAGGCCAGCCTGGGCTACCAAGTGAGTTCCAAGAAAGGCGCAAAGCTACACAGAGAAACCCTGTCTCGAAAAACCAAAAAAAAAAAAGAAAAGAAAAGAAAAGAAAAAGAAAAACAGCTTTGATTCTTGATGCTAAGGAGTCACCATCTTGCTAGTTCCTCCCTGGCCAGCGTCTGCCCCCACACACACACTGGAACTGCAGACTAACTGAGGCTGCACAAAATGGCACCATTTGCCCGAGAACCCGAGATGGCCTGAAGAGACCCCATTCTGATGGCAAGTGTGATGTTTTTACCTGGTCTCAGCCTTCTTCAAGTTCATATCCACATTCACTATTTGTAGAAGTTACTCTGCCTTGAACAATATCGATGTTATAACTACAACCCAAACTGAAAGACACTCAAAGCTTACCCTTCCTAGCTCAGGCACACTTACAATACCAGAACTGAGGAGGCTGAGGCAGGAGGATCAAGAATTTGTGGCCAGAGTAGGCTACATAGGCAGGCTCTGTATTAAGACAATCAAACCTTAACCTTCCCTAAAGACACACGAAAGAAACCATGTTTCCAACACACCAAAGATGACAGAAGTCTGAAATACAGCAACTGAGTTAGACCCCAGATTCCACCCCAATTCTATTCCAGAAGTTTCTCTCTGCTTCATCGCCTACGACACATGAGAGATACACAGTCCCATCACAGTGACGCTGGGAAAAGTAAGCAAAATACATGAGAAGGAGTTCTTCAGGGTTTACTTAGCACTCACCGAGAAACCATATACAAACCATAGCCAACTCACGTTCTCTGTACTTGCTTTCTGTTTTCCAATTTTTACATAGCCTCAAAGACTTCGCACACAAAAGCACTCCAAAGCCTCCTACACATTCTTCATACTTCAAGAGACCAGGATTTCTTTGCTCCTGCTCCCAGGCACTCACCACAAATATGCATGCATAAATGCTTGTTTTATGCTTCAGCTAGATTTTCACATGGTTTAAATGTCCTTATAGAAGGAAAAAAACAACTAAAAAGAATAGAAGGTAAAGGTGGCACTCCCATCCTTTGGCAGTGAAGGTCAAGGCTGTGTGGGTTTTAGAGAGGTGAGTTCAACCCTGACAATCAGCAAATGACAACCGGGTCAATGTGTTACTGTAACGATTTTGCAAGAGGGTGGAATCCAAGCTGAACATTGTGTTAAGGAAACACAAAAACCCACTTGGAAGCTATTGCGAGCCTGTTACATGATGCTGGGTTCCTAGTCCTCTTATTTTGCAACCTTTAAGTCCGTGAGACTGTTTCCAAACTGCAACTCCATTAATAATGAACACTGATCACAGCAATGTGCTCTCCATGACTTCACCATGAAAGCGGACAATACCAGCTCCACCTGCATCAGAAGGGCCCTGGCACATTGTCTTAGGGTTTCTATTGCTGTGAAGAGACACCATGACCACAGCATTACAAAAGAAACATTCCATTGGGGTGGCTGGCTTACAGTTCAGAGATTCAGTCCATTATCATCATGGCAGGACATGGCAGCGTGCAGGCAGACATGGTGCTGGAGAGGTAGCTGCTACATGTTGATATGCAGGCAACAGGAAGTAGACTCTCACTGGACGCGCGCGCGCGCGCGCGCGCGCGCGCGCACACACACACACACACACACACACACACACACGAGACCTCAAAGCCCACCTCCACAATAACATACTTCCTCCAACAAAACCATACCTACTCAAAAAAGGTCACACCTCCAAACAGTGCCACTCCCTTGGGGGTCATTTTCTTTCAACCACCACACACATGCACACATGCACCACATGCACACATGCACCACACACATGCACACATGTGAACTCCTCCACCACCACCACCACCACTCAACTGTTTTGAGTATGAGCCGGATCCCACCCATACCTTTGTTCTGGATGCTCAAACTGTCCTTTCTCAACACATAGACCTTTTGCTAATAACTTTTCCCCGCACCAGCCCCATCGCTACAGAGAAACGTGACACAGTGTCAAGCCCACCCCTGAGGAGCTTATTCTGATCATCAGTGATCTTCAATGAAAACTGGAGCTAAGAAAACCTCTCATCAAATCAGGAAGGTGTCGGGTGACCACATCAAACTTGGCACCTGGGCTACCACATGGGATGAAGAGGGGCAGAAAATCTCTGATTTGGTCAAGCCTCACTCTTTTCCCACAGCTAGGAATGTGGTGTTTACACCATTTGTAACCCTAAGAGATTGTAACACACAGTGCCTCTTCCTGCGAACTTCCTCTAACATCTGAGTGGCCAGAATGTGAATAGAGTCCCTCAAATTCTTAACAGAACTTAATCCCTACTAAACTGAACCCATTTGTTCAAGCCTTTTCCATTCAAGACCTTAAGAGCTGTCCCTTAGGTCAGCCTGGGCCTTCCTGGACCGTCTTACAGAGAAACGCAGGCCTGCTGCATTATTCTCCGAATTCCACTGGAGGCAGGAGAAACTTATTTGGTGGAGGCCAGGAAAGAAATGATGGGGTACAAAGTTACACCCTCAACCCCAAACCACCACTGACAGTGTGAGTGGAAGCCCCACAACCTGCTCCACTCGGTCTGCACTGATAAAGCCCTCACCTTGCTCACAGTTCCCAGCTGTGAGCATCAAACATCCCGATTTCAATTGCCGAATTGTTCTACTCTCCAGTGAACCTTCTAGCAACAAAACGTCCTAAGTTGTTACACTGAATTCTTTTATAATTCAATTACTTATTGATGCCAGAACACTGAATTAAATTAATTAGGAGGCATGGCTTGAAAGTCATGCTCAATTTAACAGCAGATAAAGGGCCACAGTGTTCTCAACATTAAGAACCCTCTCTCTCTCTCTCTCTCTCTCTCTCTCTCTCTCTCTCTCTCTCTCTCTCTCAGCACTTACTTTTGGGGGTTTTCTCTGACCTAGCAACAGCATTTCATGGTTACCCATGAACTCATAATGCGAACCACCACCATTTTTTTTTAAGATGTCATGGGACATCACAGGTTCACTTCTCCCAGATATTTACAAGCGAGCCATGATACAAGAACTCAAAGACACTAGTGTCTTTAAATATCAGCCTCAGACAGAAGCAGTTCTCAATAAAGAGAACTGTGGAGGCAGAGGAGACGGTAACCAGTTAGGACTGCTACCCAATCAGAAGAGGGGGGCAAATCCCTATGATAAATCCTTTTATAGGGATTTTAAGGAAGTTTCAAAAAGATGCAAGACAGGTCTAGACACTAAAAATGAAAGCAGCTTCATTTTTCCAGGAGGTTCCTAGTGCCTGGACCATCACAGAGCACCATGAACATTTGTAGATGGGTGCATGCAAGAAGGCATAAAAGAAAGGGGGCCAACTCCTAGGGGGTCGGTAACTTAACCATGCGGAAACCCGAAGCCCTCTTAATCATAGATAGAGCTTCCTTAGGTCTGGCACTTTTCACACCTTCTTCTTAGAGGTAAACCAACTTATGGTCAGAAAGGCAATATCAATAGTAGTTACATTGGAACCGGAGGAGGATAGCGCCTACTGTCCTCAACTCCTAGATGACATATTTGACAGCTGAGCATCATCTGCATCAACACACTTTCCCAAAAGGGGAAATCTGGGGGCGCTGGAGATGGTTAAGAGCACTGGCTGTTCTTCCAGAGGCCCGGGTTCAGTTCCCAGCACCCATATAGCACAGTTCACAACCCTCTCTTAACTCCCATCTCCTAAATGTCCTCTTCTGACCTCCTTATACACATGGTCCACATATATAAGGCAGGCAAAACACACACACACACACACACACACACACACAAATTAATTTACAAGTGTGTGTGGGGGGGGGGTCCTTAATGGAAGTCAACAATGAAGTAAGTTTTCGTTAATTTTTTTTTAATAAGTAAAAAGCTTTACAGACCATAAGCTCCCAGAGGAGAGGCCAGACGCCCTGCCTCTGTTAGAAGGGAAGAAGGCACCCATGAATACGGGCTGCATGGTTAACGAGTCCAGCAGAGTCTAGAATTGGCTGCCCCTTTTGAGCAGCCTGGAAACGTAAAAGTAAAATTATTTTTTAAAATTAAAAAAAAAATTTTTTTTTTTTAAGGCCATCAACTCTGGAGAATCCAAACATTCACCCACCCCAACAAGAGTTTGCTGACGGCCTTCCGGGTGGCTGGCACTGTTCCCGGGGCCCAGACAACCAAAGACAGCTGAGTGATGTCAAGGACGTAATGCACAAGTGCTTGTAGGAGGCACTGAGGATTTGGGGGCGCCGGGTTCCCATGAAGGGGGCCGTTTAGTATCGGGGCGAGCCCAGAGTTGGCGGAGGGCGAGTCCAGGGGAGGGCACTGCGAGCGCAGGCCGCGCCCCTCCACTCGGCTCCCACGCCGGCCCTCGGCCACGTGACTCCGGGTCCCCGCCGTGGCCGCGGGGTGGGAGACAGGGGATTCACCTGAACAGCTCAACATCTCCCACTCGTGAGGCCCGCAGAAAATCGCGGCCAGCGCCGACAGCTCCTGCCGCACCGCCTCCGCCATATCCGCGTGGCCAGCACCCGAAGCCGCTTCCGCCGCCCCCGGGAGCAGAGCGAGCCCACGGCCACTGGGGGGCGCCCCGGCCTCACGGCAGGGCTGGCGGCGGAGTGGGTGGGGCGGAGGGCTGGGGAGATGGGCGTGTTCGGGGGCGGGGCGAGTGCCCGGAAGCTCCGCCCAGGCCCCCCTCTGCTCATTAATGCCTACGCTCCAGTTTTTGACCCCCGAGGACCACCCTGCCCACTTGCTGCTTTCCAGAGCTGGGGGAGATCGTAAAGTCCCAAGTTCTCTACAAGAGCACCCAGGCTGCGAACCCACCATGCTTCACCTATACTAGAGAGTCAAAGAAAATACAAATTTTCCACCCTCATATTGCTGTTAGTGACCCTCATGGTCAGGGGATTCCAGAAAAAACATTGGTCATGGCCTCCAGGGTGCTGACCTGGTCACTGGGCCTGGGATTGCAGACAAGGTCTGGATTCAGGACCTCTTTCCTAGCAAAGGAGCAGAAAGTGGGAACTGAGACTCCTATGCTGAAAGGGATAGTGAAGACTGAGATGCGTTAGCTATTGCGGGGTGTGGTCCAAGGCCATAAACTCTAGCTTTTCAGTGTTTTGGGTTGGGTTGGTTTGGTTTGGTTTGGTTTGGTTTGGTTTGGTTTGGTTAATATTCGATCCATACGACATAATGAGTCTATTACCACTGTGACTCATGAAGTTTCATGATGAACCACCATCTTGGAATCTTGACCTAGATGCCAAAATATGCTTAATAACGATAAGATAACCGAATCTGTAATCCGTCCTGATTCAACTCTGATTTTAGTGACCAAATTTAATTACATGCAGTGAGGAGTTCTGTCTGTGTTGCGTTTAACTTGTCTCTTTATTTTCAAATAACAGTTTTAAATTCTGCAGCTCCCAGAAGCCTCTTGCTCACCTGGGGAGGTCCCACACCTTTGGTTTGTATCAGAAATAACATTGTGTGAGTGCATCGAAGAATGCAAGTGAGTCCACAGTGGACTCTTGTCACTGACTTCTACAAAAAGTCTGGATAATTTCACCTGACCCACATTACTTTTCCCCATCATCATTTCTGTTGCTAAAAAAGGGGAATTTGAAAAAGGAAGCAAGATTGGCTTTCAAGAAGAGAAAGGAAATCTGACAAGATAGACAAGAAAGGCTTTCCCTGGGGGTGCCCGAGATTTCAGTGACCCCAGGCAATTAGGAACCATGCTGTGCACATAATTAGAAAGATAAAAGTTTATTTAAACACATAATTATCTACAATGTGGCCAATTTGTATTAGAAGGAAGAAAAAAATAATTCCTTTGAGTTACTTCCAAAATAGCAGTTCAAGCAAGTTCAGTGGGTTCATAATTAACAGCTAGAGAGATTTGGGGAACAGAACACATTTTTAATTTATAATATCACTCAGTTATTCAATTTTAGTTTGAAGTCCAATGTTACTATGAAAAGTGGTGAGAAAATATTAATTTGGTTATTTGTCGTATTTGTTAAGATGGTTCACACAATAATTGAATAGCCCCCATCCTGTTTTTTAATTTTTCAAATTCAGTGTGTGATATGATTGAAATAACATGAACAGCGTGGTTCCAGTTGTCATTGGTATTAGGAGGCGATGGCCAGAACTGTCAGCAAGGGGTCCATGAGAATTGATGAGAAAGTACAGCCATCTATTATCGTACTTAAAATTTTCTGGTCAGTGGGTTTCTGCTTTGCTTTTCTGCCTCCATTGGTTCCTTAACCTGCTTTTCATACTTCATTTAGCATGTTTAAATAAAAAGCCGATATGAATGTCTTTTAAATTGACACTATCCTGAGCCACTGAAGTCCCATGAACACGTTTCCTGCACTCTGACATTTCCAAGTAATCATCACACAGACAGTGTAATGTCAGCTTGATATTTCTCACACTAGGAAAATAGCAGGTACATGTCAGTTCCCTGAATCCACCTCACGGTAATCATTTTTCTTGTAATAAATTCTCTTCTAGTCACAGGCTACTGAAATTCTAAATATTTAAGTGTGGAATGGGTGTCTACAGTGAGAGTGTTATCTACCTCTATCCCTACCTCCCACAAATGCACACACCAGTGTGTGATTTGCTAAAAACAGTACTATCTTTCCAGGCACTTTTCCTAAAGGATTCCCCAAGACTAGAATGGGAAAGGGCTTGAACCCTCTCGCCTCCAGTTAAAACCTCCAGTCCAGGAAGTCGGTGTAAACAAGTAGTTCTTTTAATTTTCCCAGAGCAGCCCTACTGACTGTCTCAAGGGTAATATGGAAACTTAAATACTTGAGTCTAAAATCATAAGTCAAAACCCAGTTGAACAAACAAATAACAATACACAATTTGAAGACTATCAGGATAGGTGAAATGCTTGTCTCCTGAAAAAAAAAGCTGAATGGATTTAATAAGAAAAATTATGATCTGAGAACATTAAAAATACTTTCAAAAACCCCAAGGCTGAAAATGGAGCACTTTCCTGGGCATTACAAGGTCCTGAGTTCAAGCTCCAGCCCCTAAAATCAAAGAGGAGGGGCATCAAAGGCCAGCTTCCTAAGTCAATCTAACTGGAAGAACCGAGGAGCTGAGTCTGTCTAAAGAGTTGTGCTTACTCGATTCTCTAAATGTTCCTGGAGCCTCCATGACTGTTGACCTGACTCTATAAGCTGGTTGTTAGGATACAAGGATGAAGCAAGATGCCCTTGCTTTCACAGCCTCCAACCTTCCATCTAGATAAGGAGATGCAGTCTGCAAGCAGTCACAGACTCTTTCCCCATGTTAAAGGTACAAGAATTGCCACATTTGGTTAACCAGAGTGAAGTTCAGTGTCCTGACACAGCTGAACGCAGTCGGGATGGAGTGTACCATGTTACCACCCACAACATGCCCTGGGGGCATAAATAATTTTGTAATGTTCAGGAATGTTAAAAGCTTCCAGAAGTGCACAAATGGGTGTTATTAATTGGCCATGGATCTTTCTGTTCTGCCAAAGGGCCAAAGTTTCAAAATTATCTCTCACCACGATGTCAAACAACTAAATTCTATGAGAATTTGACCCAGATTCCTGTTTCAGGGCAAGATATGCCGGCACCATGTCCGGATAATCTGTATTCACTCCAGCCCGTCCACTGCTGCCCGCCTGCGCTTGGCTCCTAAGTACAAACGCTATCCAAACAGTTCCAGCTTGCTTTGTGGGAAGCTGTCTCCAGGGGAAAGGTCTGCTGACACTTCCGTGCTTATCAGTGTTATCCAAATAACTCACTGTGATCATCAGGGTTTTTAAGGGTTGTCTAATTAAAATTATACCCAATACTTCATTGTGGTTGCTACTGCCAATGTATTCTTTTCATTAATTATATTTTCTCACAGCCCAGGACTAGGATGGCCAGCTTTATTACCTGAGGTGGAGATTGAGGGTTGTGTGACATTTAAAAAAAAAAAAAAACCTTTTCAGAAAGGAAGTATGAATGCTGCTGTTTGGGCAAGATGGAGATTGAAAACGGAGGGAGGGAGAGCCGGACACCAGAGCAGAGGGGAGAAACTAGGCCTGGGCATCTTAAAGGCAAACGAATAGAAACACAATAGGAGAGGAAAGAGGGTATAGAGAGAGGAATATCGGAAAGAGGGAAGGGAGGGAAGAGAAGGGGAAAGAGTGAAGAAAAAAGAGAAGAAATAAGAAAGTGGATTCACCTTAGACAATGACAGTCTGACATTTTACTCAATCACAGTGTGGGGACTGTGGGCGGGGCTGTGAGATGGGCAAGAAAGAGGCCATAACTTATTCTCCTTTT
>NW_023505381.1:0-3000 GCF_004664715.2 Peromyscus leucopus | reverse complement strand
CTTCACAGTATTAAAACCCTAACTAAGACATATATTAGGGACCTCAATGTCTCAACCCCATGGTAGTGGCCAAGCCTAGCTGAGGTGCAAAGGGATTACAAAGCCTTTCTCTGGTCCCAGTGAGAATGTTGATAGAGTATTCAGAAAATATCCACTAAAGCTCCCCCTACCCCAATGTTTACAGCCTGAAAACTGCTCCCCTATAGAGACTGCTCCTACAGAGCTAATCTTGCCTCCTTGTCCAGCTGTATATAATAACCCTGTCTCCTTGTATATCACTATGTAATAACCCTTCTTTCCTGTTCAACTGTATATAGTAAACTCTATGAGCTTCTAGGGTCCTGCAGCTCCTTCTTCAGAGTGCCCAGACCACCCAGTTCCAGCTTGTCTGCATGTCTGTCCTTTCTTCATCCCCTCACCACCCAGTTAGGTCAATCCCAGGAGCTGTGCAGAGCACAGAGGATCCTACGTGCTCTTCTGACTCCCGTGGTCAGCAGGTAGTCAAATGGTGCACAGATGTGCGTGCAAACAAAACCTTCATACACATTAAGTAAATCTTAGAAAGTAAAGAAGTGATTGGATGCTAGGTGTGTGTTAAGGTATAGCTAATAGTATTTTACCAGTTCCTATTGTTCACCAATGTCTCTTTTTTAAAGATTAACTTTTATTTATGCACATATAGTTGCATGTTTGTGTGTATTCCCATCTACTAAAAGGATTTTATCCCCCCTTTTTTATTTATTTTTACTTATGTCTGTGTATGTGTTTGTGTGTGTGTGTGTGTGTGTGTGTGTGTGTGTATGTGTGTGTGTGTGTGTGTGTGTGTGTGTACATGCCTGCAGAGGACAGAAGAGGTTACCAGATCCCCTGGAGCTGGAGTTACATGTGGTTTTGAGCTGCCTAATGTGGGTGCTGGAAATGAAACTGGTGCCTTCTGGAAGAGCAGTAAGTACCACTGAGCCATCTTTTTGGCCTCCTCCCCTAATATAATCAAAGAGTAAAATAGACCCTCAGTAGCAGAGTCGGACATTTTAATGACTTTATTTAGTAACAGGGTCAATGATTTTAGTGACTGCACTTAGTAACCAGGTTAAATTTTCAGTGAGTGTTTCCTTTAAACAACAGAAGGGAGAGTATTCCAGAAAGTCTTATGAAGCTCCTATTTCATTGTGGATATTAGACTTTATCTGTGAGGGAAAAAAAACAACAAAAACAAAAACAAAAAAAAAAAAAAACTACTTGGCAAACCGCAACACTTTTTCAAGGCCCCAAATGAAAACACTAAAGTTGAAAGCAGACGTGTCAATCACGTGCCCCAGGGAGGAAGACGCGTGACAAAGTGGACCTGTGCCTCTAGTTCCTGAAGTGCACACACAGCGACGCCACATTCCTTTCTGATTCATTCTAGAACCCGGAAGAACAGGCTTTCTCCTATGAAAAGACCCGGTGAGGGGAAACAGGCGTTCTGTGTGCTTATCTTTCTGTGTGTTCATGTCTTACTAGAAACTCATTTTCAGGACAACCAAGGGAAGGGGGATGAAGGAACTTCTAGGTAAGAGACACAGCCTGACCAAAGGCAAGGGGGGTGAAATGAGTAAGGTGAGTGTAGCGAATGCTAGAGGGATTAGCCTGGCCCCACCACAGGCCTTGTGAAGTAGAATGGCTGATAAGGGATTTGATTGCAGAGCTTCAGTGGTGTGTGGTGTCTGGTCTTCTGTAGTAATCATGACAGTTCTCCTGACAGAAACTAGAGGGACATGTGCTTGGCTCTCCTCTCCTTCCCTCTCCGTGTGTTTTGCATCTTCAGATCCAAAATACTGGAAAAAGAATGCACCTACAAACTTTTCACTATTCCTTTAAAGATACAATATACTACTTAGCTAGCATTTACATTGTATTAACTAAGTAATTAAGGAATGATTTAAAATGTATAGAAGGAAGTGTGTAGGTGATATGTAAAAAATGACACAGTTTATTTGTAAAGAACTTGAGCACATGGAGACTTGGGGTTCTGTGGGGGACCCAGAATCCTGTGCCCCACAGGTACTGAGGGGATGCCTGTAATTGATTTTTAATGAGAGCCTTCTGTTTTAATTAATGTGTATGTGTGTATGTGGAGGGTGGCTTGGGAGGTTAGAAGGTGTCATGTCTCCTGGAGCCGGAGTTATAGGCGGGCGTGAGTCACTCCGTGCGGTTAATGGGAGCTGGACTCCAGCCCTCCGCCAGAACAGGGAGAGCTCTTAACTGCTGAACAACCTCTCCAGCCCGCGCTGGAGCTGACTTTTAAAGTTGCAATTTTGTGAATAAAGTGTTAACATTTTTTATATAGCATAATTTAAGAAACTGAATATAGACTTCTTTGGTGGAACTGGTCACCAGTTGAAGACCTCGGTGCGCACAGACCTGAGGTTGGAGTGGCCAGCAGTGTTCCTCCAGGGAGCTTACGCCCTGATGTCAGCGCCTTAAGTCACTTCTCCACACAGAACCCTCCTTGTCTGGTCTTCCTCTGGCTTGCCTGACCTGACTCCACCTTTACCCTTGCTCCCAGCATTCTTGTTGCCCCATGAAAGCAGCTCAGATCTCACTGCCATGCTCTGAGGATCCTGCCTCTGCCCAGAGGCCTCCTGCTCCTGCCCATCTGTTGTTCTCACATTTCCAGTCTCCTTAGCTTTTTTCCAAGGCTGTGCTTGGTTTGAGGGTGCTGCTTTTTTCCCCTGTAACCCTTTGTCATCCCATTTTAGTGGCTTCCTCCCCCTTGCATTCTCTTTATATGTATATCTTGCCCCCCCACTTTCTTGTGTCTTATACTTCCATGTACCTTCCTTGTTTTTTTTAAATGATAGTATCAATTTTTAAAATGCATTTATTATCTTCTGTATAAAAGTAGTACTTATACAAGGGCATAATTTGTATTTCTATGTTCATATTCACATGTCTTTTGGGAAATATGCAGTTACATTAGTGCCCCACCTCTGAAAAACACGACACTGGTATAATGTG
>NW_023505380.1:0-7481 GCF_004664715.2 Peromyscus leucopus | reverse complement strand
TGTATTTTCTGTCCCGTGAATGCTAGAATGGGCTGAATTATTCTTTGCTTCAAAACAGACAAGTATTTTTTAGTATTTACTCAGTTACATTTCCATTGATAGGTGTTCTTTGCTTTGTCTCCATTGGCTTATTTTAACTTTTTAAAAACATTTTTTATAGCAATTTGTAGTTTGTCTTAAATATACCTCAAAGGCCTATGGTACTTTGGGAAGTGGGGGGGGGAGCGCCTGTAGGAGGTGGGGCCTAGTGAAGTTACATGTGGGGACAAGTCCTTGTAAGGGGATGGGACCCCTGGTTGTTTACTTTCTATTTGCAGGTGTGAGATGTCCAGCTTTACTTCTACACATTTCCTTCCTGCTATGGACTGCCATGCCACAGGCCCAAAGTGACCACAGATGACAACCTATGAAACAAAGCCAAAATAATCCCTTCCTCCAAGTTGATTATCAGGAATCTTGTTATGACAATGGAAAGTCCCTTTATTTTCCACTTCATTTGTATAACGTAGGGCATGTTTAACAAAATAATTACTTCTATCAAGTAAACTGAAATTACCTAAAAATAATCTGAAGTCACCTATTAACATTCATTCTTAATTGAGTATGAGCAAGTTTTATTTTAAATCTTTCAAAGCAGAGTAATGGTACAAGCCTGAAATCCCAGCACCTTGGAAGTGGAGGCAGGGGGGTCAGGCATTGAAAATCACTTCAACTACCTAATGAATTTGTTTTATATGCAATGCTGTCCCCCCAAAAAAAACAATTATCTTCCAAAATATAAAGTATAATAGTTAAAAAGTATTGTAATTATAAGAAGGTATTGTGGAGTGTCTACCAGAGAAGACCTATCAGACATGGGTTCAAGCCATAGAAAGTCCTTATTACCAGGTTGGTAACTACACTGGATGTTTGGGACCCCAGTGCCATCCTGAGCCTTTCTCAGAGTGGGCTTTTAAGCATAAAAACCACATCCTGGGTTGACACACCTCAGTTGATCAGATTCAGAACTTCAGAAGCCAAAAAGCAAGGTTTGTACATTAGAGACTTTCCCAGATCGATGGGCTTTGATAGATTGGGTCTTGGTTCTCGTTTTGGCAGGTGTTGCTGCCTACCTACAAGCTGGATTTTAAGGCCTGATAGTACTTCCATCATGGTGTCAGATGTGTTACGTCCGGGGCCCTTTACAAAGTTAGGAACTTCTGTTCATTACATTTATATTTGTGGATGTGCATGGGCACATGCATGTACTTGTATGGTGGTCAGAGGAGAACTCTACGAGTCTCCTTTCACCATGTGAGTCCCGAGGATCAAATTCAGGCCTTCAGCCTTGGCTGCAGGCTTTACCTACTGACCCATCTCATCTGCCTTGAACTTCGGTCTCTGTCATCCTTACTACAAATACTTTTGTACTTCAACTTAAGATAGGGTTCACAGAGTTTCAGTTGAAAGAAGTGTAAACTGAAGATGCATTTCACCTAATGTACCAAATATAGCCTCACCTAGTTTCCCTGAAATGCTCAGAACATGTATGTTAGGCTACAGTTGCACAATCTAACACCTTGATTATCTCCTCTGCCCAGCATGACAAGAATCATCACCAGCCCAGGAAAAGTAGTTTCTGCTCAATCCAAGTTGCTTTCTCTCCGTTGGAGTCAGTTCTGAGTCAGACTCGTCAGGGGCCATCGGCGTTTGAATAATGGATGAAACTGTCTTGGTTTAGTGAGCATGAAAAATTTAATTCACTCAACAATTATTAGGCTTAATGGCTAACAGCCAGACTACTACAACTGGGCATGAAGAAGTAGATCAATTAAGGTCATCCAAAGCCTGCGTCTGTCTGCTTGGTGTTAGCTTTTCCTTCGCTTCACACCTTCGACTTCCCCTTGCCATGCTCTTCCATTCTGTAAACAGTCACAGGGAACCTGTTCTGTGCCTGGCGTAGCATGTCTAAGCACCAACAGTGCATCCGCAGGATGTCCCAGAGACCTCAAAGTCAACACGTGCATATCTGAACTCACTCTCCTGCACTCATTCCTGCATTTTATTTTCTGTCTTAATTATGTCAGCATTCATCCACTGGCCTAAGTGGAAACAGCAGATCTCTGGCACTCTAGCTGGCTGCTTCTGCTCCCTCCTGCATCCCTCAGTTCAAGGCCCAGCTGTTTGTCCTGGAAAACAGCTCTAGTTTATATCCTCAGCTTTCTCTTCAACCACTTCCCGCATTCCAGCTCTCAATATTTTCTTACTTTCATGTCTTCAACAGCCTCAGTCCATGGTCTACACTGCAGCAGAGGAATGATACACAACACATCATACTGCTTCCCAGCTAACAACTATTCAGCGTTTCTCCAGGGCTTTTTAGTCCACACTCAACAATGGGGTATGAAACAATTGGAATATGGTCCTGGGTGGACCCTCAAAGTTTGGGCTTTGTTTATTTGTTTTGGATAGGGTCTCACCATTACTGTTCTGGAACTCACTAGAGAGATTAGGCTGGCCCCAAGCTCCGAGAACCATCATACTGTAGTGAGTCTTTTTCTGTTTCGCTAGCCAGCTTCCAAATCATGATATGGAGACTTATTAATTATGAAAGCTCGGCCAATAGCTTAGGCTTGTTTTTAGCTAGTCTTATAACTTAAATTAACCCATTTCTATTCATCTATGTGCTGCTCCAGACTTGTTTACCTCATCTACATACTTTTCCTACTTCCATGTCTCCTCCCGTCTTCTTCCCAGCATCCTCTGTGCCTGGAAATCCTGCCTAGCTATTGGCCATTCAGCTTTGTAATAAACCAATCCGAGTGGCACATCTTCACAGTGTACAAAAGGATTCCACACCACCAGACTGCCTTCCTAGAGCTGGGGTCAAAGTGCGCCACCACACCCAGCTGCTTCTCCAGTTCTTAGTAATAGGAGCTCCCACAGGTGCTCATCAGGTGGGCTCCTAGAGATTAGTAATTTAACAGGTGGGCTTCCGAAGGGCCCACTTAGCACTGAGGCCTGCATATAGAGGCCAAGTGCAGACTGGGAATGAAGCTCAGCTGGTACAGGGCTCGCTTAGCATGCACAGAGACCTGGATTTGAACCCTAACATCACATGAGCTAGTGGCTGTAATCCTAGCAATTAAGGTTGTCCTCGGCTCCATGAGATGTCTAAATAAATGTGGAGCTTTAGAAAAGAGATTAATCATGAGGGCTTTGATCCATCTATGAATTAATCCTTTGATGGGCTATTAGGAGAGGGTGGAAACTTAGGGCCATGTTGAGAGCAGGTCCTTGGGAACATGCTTTTAGGAAGTATATTATCTTGCTTCTGTTACCCACCCCCGCCTTCCTTCTGCTGATGATACTGTCTTTGTTTCACACATGTTCCGGTCATGTTCTGTCTCAAACAGACACTGAAGCCTCCAAGCCAAGTAACCATGGACGAAAACTGAGATTAGATAGCAGGATTTATGGGAACAGCACAATGAGACCAAGTCATAATATTTGCTTTTGCATGTCTGGGGAGTGTGCGTGCTCTGGGCTATATCCTCAGCCCTCTTTAGACTTTTTGAGACATCGTCTTTCTAAAGGCAGATCTTGATCCTTGTGATGCTCTTGCCTCGGCCTTCAGAGTAGTTCAGATTCTAAATGTGTACTTCCAAGCCAGGCTCCAACAAGCATGTGGTGTGAACATAGACAGGCAAGGCAAGGCTCCATTTATTGACTCTTCCAGGTAAGAATAAAGGGAGGCTAACACGGACTGAAGAGGTGACTGAGCTGCTCACTTAACAAGATGACACAGCGGGCTTCTGATTCTTCTGGGATGGACTATGGTTCAGTCACTGCCCATTAGCTCCAACATGGTTTCCAAAGACATGCTTCTTGTACACACACACACACACACACACACACACACTCCTTTTATTTGGTGGGCTAATGAGCAGTCAGCTTTGCTCAGAAACTGCTGAGTTTCTCATAAAACATTCTGGTCTCATGGTTTATAGAGACTGTAGGTACATAAGCTGCCTAGAAAGCACAAGGGTGGGGTGAAGAAATACCAGCTCCGATAGGCAACAGGTCAAGTTATACTAGTCTTGGATAAAACATTTTCTTCAAATGATGAACATTTATCTATATAGAGAGCTGACCCAGGAATTAAGACAGCAAAATGGACACTGTAGGAAGACAGATGCCAAGCCTTTTACCGTGGTTATCCATCAGGTATTTACTGTGGTTATCCATCAGGTATGTGTAGCCTCCAGTGAAGAACCTGTCTTAGCAAAAGTTCAAGTTTCTGCAAAGTAACCCAGGCAACTGTGACCATGTCAGAGTACCCACGTCAGAGGTGTTACTTCTCATAAGCTGGCAGGTGGTTAATATATACTGCTCAGCTGTGTGACTCCCAAAGTTAGTCAACCTGGAGTAAATGCAGTGACTGGCAGCCAGAGTGATCTGGAGGCTTACTGAAGAAGTCTTGGGGATCAAGATTTTCCCTTAGTAACAGCTTTTCCTCAGGTGTAACCTCCTCGATCCCCCTAGTTCTCAACTGGTGAGGTCAGAAGGAACCCTGTAAACATTCTGGCCTTGTAGCTTAACCAGTGTTTTATGAAGAATCTGTTGGGAGCGTACCTGTAACGAACACAAAGTTAAGGGACCAGAATTTGCCTTTTGTTTTCCTTGGACAAGTTGGTAGTTCCTTTTCAAAGTCCTTGACTCAAAATAAATGTATCTTATTTTGTCACAGAAACAAAAAGATTGCTAACGTCCCAACTGGAGACTACTCATTTTAGTCTCCCCAGCAATGTGAGTATGCCTGTTTCCCCACAGTTCACATGTTATCAAACACGTGGACACTGTTTATAATTCATAAATCACAGCATGTGCAGCCTTGGCCACGCTACTTTATTATTATATTAATGAATAATTCATGATTATGAAGCGGAAATCTTTTAAAAATAACAAACACCTCACCTTACTAGACTGTAAAATAGCACATAAAAATTTCAGACCAATGCAGCAAACCAGACAATCCAGAAACCAAAGTGTATACTTGTTGGTGGTGGTTTTTTTTCTCTTTTGGGGGGGGGTCGCCACCCAGCTCCCAAGTAAATCACACATGGAGGCTTATTATTACTTATGAATGCTCGGCCTTAGCTTGGCTTAGTTTCTAGCCAGCTTTCCTTAACTTAAAATTACCCGACTTCCTTTTACCTCTGGGCTTTTCCTTTTCTCTAACTTCTGTAAACCTTGGCTTGCTGTGTAGCTGGGTGGCTGGCCCCTGGAGTCGTCGTCCTCCTCTGGCTGCTAGATCTTAGCTCTCCAACCCCTCTTCCCAGATTTCTCCTCCTGTACATCCTCTCTGCCTGCCAGCCCCGCCTATCCTTTCTCCTGCCTTGCAAGTTCTTTATTGGGCAGTTCTTTATTAGACCATTAGGTGTTTTGCACAGTAACACAGCTTCACAGAGTTCAACATAAAAGTAACACACCTTAAAATAATAGTTACCACATATACAGGAATTTAGACCATCATGAAGGTGGGCATTTCAAGTTATTATGGAAGAGACAGTGGGCTCATCACCAGCAAGTCTGGGGCAGAACTTCCATTACAAAAGATATTCCAGATGGCGCAAAGGTACAGAAAGGGCTAACTCCTGCATTAAAAACAAAAGAACAAAAAAACCCGGAAAACATTTTCAAGTAACCATTACTATTGCTATTATTACTATTATTTGGTTTTTTCGAGACAGGGTTTCTCTGTGTAGCTTTGGAGTCTATCCTGGAGGTAGCCCAGGCTGGCCTCGAACTCACAGAGATCCTCTTGCCTCGGCCTCCCGAGTGCTGGGACTAAAGGCGTGCGCCACCACCGCCCTGCCCAAGCAGCCGTTATTGTTACTACTGGCTCTGGAGAGGATTTCAAGTCTCGGATACAGGAATAACAAGGATGTGTACTCTTTCCCGGACCTTTGCTGACGATTTTGAATTGTTCCTGTTTTGCGTGAGTTAGGAGTTCTGTCGGTAATACATGTTTTTAAACTCCCTTCGCTCCGACGCTGATTTGTCTTGGGCGAAGTTAGACCTGTCGCAAGGGGACTAGACTAAGTAACCCCTGTTCCCAGCGGGCAGGCAGTGCGTGCCCACTCCAACTCTGCACTAAAACCGTGGCAGAAGAAAGCAGTCGGCCCCAGAAATGCAGGGTTCTGGGCCTCTTCCCAGATCCACCGAAATGGCATCCTGAGGTGACGACTCAGGTCTGTATTTTTTTTTTTTTTTTTTTTTTACAAGATCCACTCGAGATCTGGGGGAGGGGCAGGGGTGTGTACTTACACCTTGGGCTAGCCTGAGCAGCGCGCTCCCTCCGCCCTGCTGGCGGCCACGGTCAGGCTCCAGACGTGGGACGTCACGCGAGACCCAGGCCCGCCCCACGCTCTCCCAGGCCCACACCGAGAGGCCCGCTTCCTTGCAGCCCGCTTTACCTAACTCTTCTCCGGGGAGAAGCCGCGGAAGCTGCAGCTGAGCGTGGCGACCGCAGCAGGCAGCGGGGAGGGGTCCGGTGGCTGGGCCGGGCGCGGAAGCTGTTTCGACCACGGACCAAAGGAATAAAAAAGGGCAGAAGTCAAAAACCAGTCTCCGAAGGTTTTAAAAACACTCCGACTCCGCCGGGACTCGAACCCGGAACCTTTGAATGCCTTCAACCTCTAGAAGTCCAATGCGCTATCCATTGCGCCACGGAGCCACCTGTTGGAGTTTCCGCGCATCTGCCGTATTAAGCCAGAGGCAACGGCCCCGCGCCCGGCCCACCGCAGTCTCGGTCGTCGCCGGAGCCCGGCCGCCGAGCC
This sequence comes from Peromyscus leucopus, assembly GCF_004664715.2. NCBI lineage: Eukaryota > Metazoa > Chordata > Mammalia > Rodentia > Cricetidae > Peromyscus > Peromyscus leucopus. The sequence goes on along the minus strand of NW_023505380.1, from coordinate 660 downwards.
GGAGACCCCCCTCCAGCCGTAACGGCGAGGCCGGCGGGCGCCCACCCTCCCGGGAGCCCCCGCCGCCGCTGCCGAAGGGCGACTGCGGGCCGCGGGCCGGGAGAGCGCAGCGGGAGCTCGCCGCTGCACGCCGGTCGCGCCCGTCCCTCCCCGGTCCCTGCCGGCCCCGCGCCCCCGCCTACCAGCTGTGTCCGGCGGCCGCTCCCGCCCCGCCCGGGCCGCGGAGGCTGCAGGCCCGGACCGGCCGTTGCGCCGTTGCTCCGGGCCGGTGGGTGACGCCGGACACTTCCGTCGCCCGTGCGAGCGGCGAGGGCGAGCGGCCGCACCCGGGGCTGCCGGGCGAAGGCAGCGATCCCTCGGGGACGGGGCGGGGGGAGCTCCCGGGCTCTTCCCCGACGCCGGGACCTGCGGCGGCGAGTGCGGGCCGCGGCGACGTCTGTGTGCGTGCTTGTGCGTGTTTATCTGCGCGGGGCCTCGGGGCCACGGGCTTTGGGTTGCATTTCGCTCCCCACAGACCCAGAGCCGAATGTCTGAGGTATCCGGGCTCTGGTGGCCTGAGGGGGGCGACGCGCCCCGCACCGAGACATCCTCCCGGGAGCTGGTCCGCTCGCTACGCCTCCGAGGAGGGGGGTGGTGGGGAGCCGCCGCCGCGCAGCCGCC
>NW_023505379.1:0-14762 GCF_004664715.2 Peromyscus leucopus | reverse complement strand
TCCAGATGCATCAGGGTTTGGGGGCTGGAAGGAGATGGGCCCAGAGTGTGAGGGGAGGGGAGGGTTGAGCAGGAAGACAAAAAAAAAAAAGGAAAAGAATGCTGAACAAGCAGAATAGATAAGTCCAGGGATACCTTCTGACTGAGGTCCCCTGAACCTTGATGGAAAGCTCAAGTCTTCCCTACAGCCCATTAACCAAGCCCACGTTTGGGTGAAGACCCACCTACAGCAGGCTGATGGGGAGGTGGGTGGGGGAGACACTGTTCCCTGTGGGATTGAAATGGATGACCCAGCTTGTGGCCAAGGCCAGAAGGCTCCATGGCCACGATAGGCCTCTGGGCTTCGTGCTGTTTATACATGTCTATGCAGAAGAACATCTCTCCGGACATGCTCTTTGTCAGCGTGTGGGATGAGCAGTCTTCCAGGCGTCCACATACCTGCCTGGGTTGACCAGATTTCTCAGATGCTTCCTGTTGTCACTCTGTCACAGAGGTTCTCCAGGCTGGCATTGAATTGTGCTATGCTCACTTTTTAGGCATATTCTTACCTCCAGGGATAGTGCTGGGGACAGAATTTACAGACCAGTGTCCAAGTTCTAGGCCTCTGGTTCCGAAGTTACTAGGAGTTTCAAGATGGCGACAGCAGAGCACTAACCAGTTGTAGGGTTCTTCTACGTTCAGGGGCTATGCATGTGGCCACCCATCACATACTACGGAGCTGGCTCTGCCATGGGTTCAGAGAGGCTCATGTTCCATAGGCAAGGTTAACTGAGTCAGAGATACCACACAGTGTACCTTTTAGGTCATTTTTAATCTCTGAATATTAAAATATTATATTATAAGATCTAACCATCAAGATTTTAACAAGTCATTGCAGGACTTATAAACTCCAGAGGCCTTGCCGTTGGGAGACTGGAACATCTAGGTACTTATGTATTAACTCAGCTGTTTGTAATTGCTACTAAGCATACCCCTAGTCTCTCCCCTTCCCCGAGTACCAGTGATTCCATTGCACAACTTCACTAAGGCCAAACGCACTCTTCTAACTGGAGTGAAGATCATGTGAGGTTGGCATGAAGCCTGGCTACCAGGTGAAGACAAGTTCCAGGGCAACCAAAGCTCATGGCCCAGTGGTCCAGCCAGAGACTCGGGGTCCAGAAACAAGAAGACTGGTTCACATGCGTAGAGAAAGATGTGCAACCGTTTTCAAGGTTGGACTTGCAGGAGGTGGAGGTGGTGCCAGGTCCAAGCCAACCGCTTGTGGAAATTGGGCCAGGGAAATGTACCCTCAGAGAATGAGGCAAAGCTCTGGCCCGCCAGCGTCTCCAGGAGCTTTGCTTTCTGAGTTGGCTCCAAAGTTAACCTCCATTGATCAGAAGGATCCTAAGGTCACGGCACTTAGCAAACAAGAACAAATGATATCAGTCAAAAGTTCAAATTTCAGTTTAACAACGAATACTGTTTTAATATAAGTGCATCCTTTCCTATACTCCTTCAAATAGAATTCTCAATTTTCTTACATTTGAATTTGACTAGGAAGTCTGTATTTCATCAGTCACCTTGAGTTGTTACTCTCCCGCCCCACCCACTCCCCCCCCACCCCGCCCCCAGCTCAGGCCTGGCCCTTCACAGCTATAAATACTCCAGACTCCAGCAAATTTCAGCAGGCTTTTAGGACCTCGCTGCTGATCTACCCTGCCCAGCCAGCCCTCCAGACACGTGTTGGAAGCTGCTAACCACAGTGGACCTCGCTGGTGCCAGGCAGACTCATCTCTGACCAGAGGCCAAGCTCTGTTGGGCCTCAGTGCATTCCTTCCAGCTCGGCTCATCCTTGGCGCTGATACCAGCCGGAGGAGGCACACAAGCATCGCTCGGTCGCCAGCCCGCGGTGTGGCTCTCGCTGGGTTCAGGTTTCGGTTATGCTTGGGGGCTGCTGTTAGACAAGTTTTTCTGGATTTCATTTTTAATTTCCATGTTTGGAAATGGACAGATTTCCTGAAAGCATGTTATTCAATCTGCTTAATACTCTACGGTTGGCCATATCGTCCCTGTTTTGAAGGTTGAGAAAACAGTCTTATTACAGGTAGATGCCGAAGTTTGAACTCAACTCCAGTCCTCCCCCAAGCATGTCCTGTTGCTGTCCAGCCTTGTCACTGACCACACAGCTCTACGCTTCTGAATTGTCATTGTTCTTACACTCTCTACCCAAGCTGATCTCTAGGTCTTTAGCATCTTGCCACTTCGTACGACTGTATTACTTTTCTTAATTATTCTGAGCTTCCTCTGAAAGTTAACACAAACTGGATGACTTAACACAGCAGAAATTTTTCGTGGTAATCTGTTGTTGTTGTCCATGCTAAATGAAATACCTAAGGCTAGGCAACTTTATAAAACAAAACAAAACAAAGAAACAACAGTTTTGTTTATCTTACAGCAATTTGGAGGCTCAAAATCTGAGATCATGTAACCCCTATTGGTTTGGCCTCTGGTGTCAGTGGTAGATGGTATCATGGCAGAGTACTCATGGCGGCAAGAGATAGCATGACTAGACAGGAAGCCACAGAGAGACCTGGCCAGGCCCTTACAAGAACTCACTCCAGAAGAACAGCATTCGCTCTGAGGACCGCACCTCCAGGACAGAACAGCCTCTCACAAAGCTGCTCTTTCTCAAAGGTCCTACCACCCCACAAACATCTGGAGGACAAACCATATTGAACCATCTATTCTCACAGCTTAGGAGGCCAAAACAATCAATCAATCAAACAAACAAACAGCAAACAAAACCCCCCAAACTCAAAAGAATCAAGCTATAAGTAAGGCTGCCTCCTGGAGACTCTGAGGGAAGAGCATCCCCAGTCTCAGCTTGCTGTCGGAAGATGGCACGGGATGGCACTCCATGGCTTATGACCACGTTGCCCTAACTTACCCCATCATCACATGCTCCTCTTTTCATTTTTTTAATTAAAATTATTTTCATACATTTTAATGATGTTTTCCCTCCCTCAACTTCTCACAGATCCTTCCCATCTCCCTACCACCCGACTTTGTTTTCCTGTATGTCTCTTAATGTCTGCAACCATCTGAATTTCCTTATCTCTGTCCAAAGACATCAGTAGGCTCACTCTAGTGCACTATGATCTCATCTTAACTAAATACGGCCACAGAAGCCCCTGTGTCCTCATGGGACTGCATTCTGGAGTTTTAGACAGACATGCATTCTTAGATGGGGTTGGCACACACCTTTCATCCTAGTATACTGGTCCTTCTCTAGTTGAGACTCTCACCTGCACTGGACAGCACAGGAACGTCTGGATTGGATTGAGCATCTGTGTGAAGGCCTCTCTATCTCCAACTCATTACCTTCTGGAAAATAAATTCACCACTGCTCCCCTTCCCTAACTTCAAAATGCTCTCTTGTCTATATCGCTTACAGCAGTGACTCTCAGTCTTGACTGTGTAAAGGGTCAAAAGCAATGGTTTCTCAACTGGGGTTGTAATCCCTCTAGGAGTCAAATGACCCTTTCACAGGGTCCCATTTCAGATATCCTGAATGCCAGATATTTACAGTACAATTCATAACAGTAGCGAAATTACAGTTGTGAAGTAGCAACAAAAACAATTTATTGTTGAGGGTCACCACAACACAAGGAACTATATTAAAGGGTTTCAGCATTAGGAAGGTTGAGAGCCACTGGTCAAGAGGAACTCCTTTTAGAACCCAGAGTTTTTGATTCATGGGTGAAGGAAAAAGCTCGGATTTGCCTTCAGACCTGCTCCAGAAGATTCTGCAGGAAAAAGAATTCAGATCCTACCATGGCCTGTAAGAATCCTCATGCTCTGGTCCACTTTCTATTTTAGTTACATCATCCAGGTCTCCAACCTCAGCCAAGAAGCCTGTACCCAGCCAACTGGACTCATCTCCTTTCCATCTTCTTGTCTCCCACACAGGCGTGGGTCATGGTGAAGTAGTTTGATCTGCAGCCTGCCTGGGCAATTATTCAACTCCTGCATCTCTGGTTCCTCAGTCTTAAAGTGGAGTAACCTTCCTTCCATGAACCCTTAACTGTGAAGAAGGGCTTGGAGCTGGAATCCCTAAACGTGAAGGCTTGGAGCTAAACAGGCATACGTATAAAAAAAAACCCACAATTTTTTTTTAATTATCTTTGCTCATTTTTACCCTTTTCTTGGATTCTGCTCCATCCTTCTGGAAAAATTCGTTGCATTTTCCTGAATCTGGGGAAGAAGCCTTCACCTGTGTGATGTCCTCCTGAACTCGGGCCCATTGGTCACTAACTCCTTGGCCAGCCTCCGACCACCATTGCCCATTGGTCACTAACTTCTTGGCCAGCCTCCGACCACCACTGCCCATTGGTCACTAACTCCTTGGCCGGCCTCCGACCACCATGGCTGCAAATTCCTTATCTGTGTCAGCACAGCCCACAGCTAATCACACCACTTCCCTGCAGACCCTGGGTTTCTTTCTGTGGGCCAGGGAAAACACTTGGCCTTTATTTTGTTTTTTAAGTAGTTAGATGTCTTTTTATATTTTACTTTTTGCTTTTACATTTTTCCTTTCCCCCTTTTATTGAAAATAGATTTTTTCCTCACATAATACATCCTGGTTATTTTCCCTCACTCTACTCCTCCCCGTTCCTCTCCACCTCCTCTCCATCCTGATCCGCTCCCTTCTGTCTCTCATTAGAAAACAGGCTTCTAAGGGGTAGTAATAAAATGAAATATATAAGATTTAAAAACCCCTAACCCATCAGAATAGGGTAACAAACCAACAGAAGGAAAGAGCCCAAAAGAAGGCACAAGGAACAATTGTAGACACTGACACCCACTCCTTTCCACACTCGGGAATCCTGTGAAAACTCTCAGCTGGAAGTCATAACATATATGCAAAAAGCATGTAGGGCAAAAAGAGAATATATGTATTTATATAATACACACACACACACACACACACATATATATATATATAATATATATATATATATATATATATATATAAATTAGAAGGAAAAAGTCCGAATGATATGACATTATGAGACAAGGGACCTCCAAAGATTGACGTTGAGTTCATTTTCTGTTGTCATCTACTGCTGGACATGTGGCCTACCCTTTAAGAATAGACTCCTTGGAAAAAATAAATTTTCATTTGCAAGTGGTTATCAATTGGAGATAGGTTCTGGATAGGCATATGTTCACTTTTCCTTTCAGCTCTAGGACCTTATCTGGTGCACACCCGTGCAGGTCCTGTGCATGCTGCCTCAGCCTCTGAGAGTTCATATGTGTGTTGGTCCTGCTGTGTTTAGAAGGCTTTGTTTCCTTGGTCTTCTCCATTCCTTCTAGCTCTTACATTCTTTCTGTCTCCTCCTCCATAGAGTTCCCTGATCCCTGAGAGGAGGGATTTGAAGGAATATTCCATTTAGGCCTGAGTGTTCCAAGGTCTCTCACTCTCTGCACAATGTCTGGCTGTGAGTCTCTGTATTTGTCCCCATGCTGCAGGAGGAAGTTTCTCTGATGATGGCTGAGCCAGGCACTGATCTATGAGTATAGCAGAATGACATTAGAAATTATTTTATTGCTACATTCTTTCAGTAGAACAGCAGTATTTGGTTTTACCCTCGGTTCCTGAGCTACCTAGTCTCAGTTCTTGGTCACCCAAGTAGTGTCAGATATGGGTTCCATCTCCTGGAACAGGTCTTAAGTCAGATCATTGGTTTGCTCCCAGAAACTTTGTGCCACAATTGCATTAGCATATCTTAAAGGCAGGACACCATTGTACCAAGGAGTCTGTGACTGGGTTGGTATTTATGTTTCTTCTTTGGTAGTGTGCAGAATATCTTCCTATATCAAAGACCCTAGAACATAGGGGGGAAGGCTCCATGCAGGCGCCAGCTCTACTTCTCCGTGTTCAGTGAGCTGTGTAGGCGTTGTCTTCAGCAATGGGGCCTTGTCATCAGTTTGTGGAGAGCAACCTAGAGCCTTGGCAGCAGCCTGGGTTGTTTGGGATTTCTCATAGGATGTCTTTGGCCAAAAACTCAATGAGCTGTAACCTATTGTCAGTACAGGAAGCTTCATTTGATGATGAGAGATGTCCAGTTGGGGCTCTGTCTTCCCCATTATTTGCCAGTTTTCATTGAGATCACCTTCATATATGCATATATTTTAGGAAGCTTTTACTGTATTAGGTTCCCATACTACCCCTCAAATGGCCTTAATGTTAGCTGTCTCTCCCTGTATTCCTCCTTCTTCCCTCTCTTTCCTCCCCATCTCCCCTTGGTTCTCCCATTCCAGTACACCCTCACCCATCTGTAACTATATATTCTATTTCCCCTTCCTAATGAGATCCATCTGTCCCCCCAGTCCCTTACTCCATACCTAACTTCTGTGGTTCTGTGGATTATAGTTTGGCTATTATTGGCTTAATAGCTAATACAGCATGTAAGCAAATACATGCCAATTTCTCCTTCTGGATCTGGGTTACCACCTTCAGGATGTTTTTTCTAGTTCCATTTACCTGAAAATTTCTAGGTTGTTTCTAAATTCTGGCTATTATGAATAAAGCAGCCATAATAATGGTTGAGCAAGTGCCTCTGTGGTAGGATAAGTGTCCTTTGGGTATGTGTCTGGAGTAGTACAGCTGGATCTTGAGGGAGATTGATTCCCATCCTCCCGAGGAACTGCCACACTGGTTTCCATAGTGGCTATACAAGTTGCATTGAACAACCGGCAATGATGGGTGTCCCCTAACTCCACATCCTGGCCAGCATGAGCTGGCACTGTTTTATTGATCCTAGCCATTCCGATGGTTGTAAGATAAAATCTCAAAGTAGTTTTGCTTCTAATTTCCATGATGACTAAGGATGTTGAACATTTCTTTAAGTGTTTCTCAGCCATTTATGTTTCCTCTTTGAGAATTCTGTTTAGACCTGTACACCATTTTTAATTGGGTTATATTTCTTGATATTTAGGTTTCTTTATTTCTTTATATATTTTGAATGTTAGTCCTTTATTGGATGTGTAGTTGGGAAAAATATTATCCATTCTGTATGCTGCTGTTTTGTATTAATGACAATGTCCTTTGCCTTATAGAAGCTTTTTGGTCTCATGAGGTCCCATTTATTAATTGTTGATCTTAGTGCCTGTGCTATCTGTGGTCTGTTCAGTAAGTCTTTTCCTGAGCCAATGAGCTCAAAACTGTCCCCTACTTTCTCTTCTACCAGATTCAATGTATCTGCCTTATGTTGAGATTGTTGGTCCATTGGGAATTAAGTTTTGTGCAGGGTGAAAAGTATGGATCTATTTGCATTCTTTTACATGCACCAGCCCAATTTGACCAGCACTGTTTATTGAAGAGGATATCTTTTTTTCCAGTGTGTATTTCTGGTTTCTTTACAAAAATTCAGTTGTGCATAGGTGTGTGGACTCATGTCTGGGTCTTTAATTCAGTTTTATTGATCAACATGTCTGTTTTTTATATTTTGTAATTAAACTCTTTGGTCACTCTTCATTTCATAACATTGGATGATCAATGTACTATTTTAGAGTTGAACTTCACAGGGCACCTCTGAATTTAATTCAGTGATGATATTTTGCTATTAAGTCATCTCCTCTGTCTTCCCACCTCTTCCGACTGTGATCTGCCCTGTTTTCTTTCTCCTGAATTCTCCAAGTTTCATCACGGTGGCCAGTGTGCAGTACTGTTTCACATCCAAAATGACTTATTTAGAAACCAGAGCTGGCTACCCACTCACAGATATGGCCCATACTTCTGGGGCAAGAATGCTCTCCTCTGTTCTGCCTACAGAATCCATCGGAACACTGCCAAGTGTCAGGCTTTCAGTAGATGTGTTTGAATCTCAGAAAAATTTGGCTACTACCAATGGATACTGGGAGATATGTAATTCAGGCCATGGACCTCACTATCTTGCCCAAAGAATCTTCTCTCTGAGAATATTATCGACAGGCCCCATTTCCAACCAATTGATAAAGGAACACTTCATAGAACTATAAACAAGATGTGAGACACAGAGGGGTACAGCTCAGTGCAGAACTCTTCACAGGTATGAATAATGACCCAGGTTAAATTCCTAGAGTAGAGAAAAATGTAGCTGGGCATGTTGGCTCATACCTGTTGTTCCAGCACTCAGAAAGATGATGTAGGAGGATTGCCATGAATTTGAAACCACTTCGTGATACATAATAAGTTTGAGGTTTGAGGCAAGCCTGGGCTACAATGTGAGATTCTGTTTTAAAAACATTTTTTTAAACCTAGGACTCTGGTATGATAGGCAAATGCTCTATCATTGGACTATATCCCCAGACTTTAAATCTATATGTATTTACACATATCATCGATATTGTCTATGTCTATATATCTATACATCTGAGGGTAAGCCAGATTCTCATTAAGTTATTCAGTCACAACCTCCCACAGACATGCTAGCAGGTCAGTCTGATCTAGGAGATTCCTCAGTGAGGCTTTCCTTCCAGATGATTCTAGGCTGTGGCAGGTTGGCGTTGAAACTAAACCAGTACAAGAGACAGAGTGGACCCCTCAAGAAGGGTCTAGAATTCACACTGTCCCGGCTTCCTCACTGATCTCACTAAGCCTAATTTATTCCCATCACAGTGCCCCTGCAGAGGATAAAGCACTGAGCAAGGCAGGTACCATCCCTGCCCATGGATGACAGGCCAGCTCTCAAACAAACCTTACCAGCTCGTCACAGTGGAGATTGGTCACAGAGGGCGTGCAGGTGCATGGGTGGTTAGCAAAAGTTTGTCTAGTCTAGAGCCAGGACTTGTACTATGGTGTTGAGGGCTTTACAGGGATTATCCACGGGAAAGGCCTTCTCACAGAAACCCCCCGGACTACCTGTCAGCTGCACTCAAAATCCCTGTGTTCTGTAGCCTTCCCGCCTGGCTCAGCAATAACTCTGAATACCTGCCTGGCGTTCCAGTCTGCTCGGAGTTCTACTGAAGTCACAACTAACTTTGCCTGTTTGGTTGAGGTCTGGCCACACCTGGATGTCATGGCCTCTGTACTTGGTTTGATCCTGGGGCCCATTCACCTATACGATGCCACCACCACCTATTCTAAGCTTCACCACTGCCCCAGAACACCACATGATCTCAAGGGGCGGCCCAGGCCAGATCACCAACACCCTCCTGGCCTCTGTGACTGCAAAGCCAATCTATTAATTACAGCCCCATTGTCCTCTGACTCAGGCCTATACAGCTACACCATGTGGCAGACCCTATTTGAATGCCCCCGTTAGAAAACATTGTATTCCAAACAGGAAGATCCAGTATACCCGAAACATATCCATACATCCCATTTGAGGCAAACCACACTGACGATGAATGCAGTCACCTCTGATGGACATGATTGCAAACATAATCCTAGTGTAGTTTGCCACTCGGAAGAACATGGCTGCTGTGGGGTCTAAGCCTTACTGCCTCGGTTCTCTTTGCTGAGATGAGTGTGGTGAAGGAGGAGAAGGCCTCTCAGTGGGGGGCAGGGCTCAGACCAGGCTCCCGCTAAATGGGAGTGTTTGGTAGGAGGTGGTGTTATAAACTGGTGCTGTTATGACCGATCTCGTGAAGGCCTGAAATGTGGGCCTCAGCTTTCCTCCTGGAATCTGTCCTCCATGCAGTATCAAAGGAGAGAACAGGCTTGGATTCAGACGGCACCTGGAGTACTTTATTTCAACACCTACTCTTTGTTTATGTAAGACCCAGGCTTCCACAGATGTTCCATCCCATTTAGAGCCTGTTTTTGAAGCGGAGTCCCTGGCCTTACATGGCCTTCCTTTTCAGCCTCCTCCCTATCCGTATGTCTGTGATAAATCAGATTGACTCAAGGGCTCCGCAGTCGGTGGCTTTCCCCTGGCATGAAGTCGCTGTTGTGCTTTCTCTTTGATTAAAACAAAAATCCGTAGTTGACAGAAAGGTTGCAAAGACAGGACAGAGTTCCTGTGTCCCCTCTCCGGGTGTCCCTATTTGTTAACACGAGTGTTCCTGGGCTGCTGTCACGATGAGAACCCCAGGCTCGGATTGGTTAGTTGTTCCCAGGGTCCTGTTCTTCTACAGGATCTCACCGGGATGCCGCACTGCCCTGAATTTGTCACAGGGTCTGATTTACCTTTGTTTTAATGACCTTGGCAGTTTTGAGGAATGCTGGGCAGGTGCTATGTAAACAGCCCTTCGATCTGACTCTGTGTGTTTTGTGTGTGTGTGTGCGCGCGGCGCGCGTGGCACGTGCGTGTGCGTGTATACATGCTTGTGTGTGCACATGTGTGTGCAGATGCATGTGTGCAGAGGCTAGGTGTTGGCATCAGGTCTCTTCACTTTATTTTTTGAGGCAGTGTTCACAGAATCTGGAACTCTCCGAGTCAGGTCGCCTCCAGGAACCCACCTGTCTCCTCAGTGCTGGGGTAACAGTCTCATCTTGCCATGCTTGGCGGACTCCATCTCACCAGCCCTCCATTTGTTTTCGGTTGGGGCTTTGGTTAAACTAGAGTGTGGAGTTGGTGGGAAGCCCCAGGAGCGCCGCATAGTCTCCTATCACTGCATCAAGGATACATGCATCAGCACGACTCACCGAGCTGGTGGATGGCCTGGATCACCTGGATCACCTGGATCACCTGGCCTCGTTGGTGAGCCAGGGTTCTCTGTGGTTAGATACTCCCCACTCCCTTTCCATTCTGCATTCCTTAGAAGCAAAATATGCTTAGGGGAGGTACGGGGAGGAGGTAAGCTCTACTTCCTGAGGAGAGGCTAGGTACATATACCATCTGGATTCTTCTGTAAGAGACATCCTAGTGATGCTTTTGATGTGACAGAGAAAGTTCCTCTAGGACTTACTAGCAGGCCAGTGGGGCTGTGTGCACAAATTTTTGTGGGCGGACCCCATATAGAGTGTCCCATGGAGCCATACATGGAGTAGTTCTGGCTTCTAGGTCTTAGGAGCAGTTTTGACATGCAGAGTGCAGGACATACACATGCAAAAATTCAACTGCTGGGTAAATCATTGAGTCCTTCAAAACCAGTTAGCAGCTATGCATGAATACATAACACTCTGCTGAGCACCAAAGGCACAGAGGACAGAGAAGACTGAATCAGACCATGAGCAGTCAGGGCAGGAGTGCGTATGTATGTATCACCAGAGACTGCACACCCGCTCTCAGTCCCGGGCCAGGAGGAAAGGAAGCAGCAAAGAGTACTGAGCAGTAGTGGGAAGTCCGGGGTGCTGCCAGGGGAGCTGATTTAGGGGAAGTCAGTGAGGGTCTCTCTGTCCATCTGAAGAATGAGCAGGAATAATCAAATGTGTGGCTTGGCAAGACAGCCCAGGGCAACAGCTCTCCAAACAAGGAACTGCATGTGTCCAAAACAAACCAGTATCAAGGCAGACATCTGGAGGAACTGAGAGAGGTATATATAGAAAGACAGCGTTCCTGGAAAAATCACATGCCAATGTAGTCATAGGAAATAGTTCTGCTTCCTTAAAATGAGTTTTTTCTAGAGAATCTAGCATATGAAACTCAGTGATATTTTGAAAATATATTTCTACTTTAATTTGTGGGCAAATGTGAAGACGAGCATTTTAGAAATTGTGCCCTGAGACTGGACATTTCACTAGGAAGGAGCGTAGACGATCTCAGAGGGGCTTTTAGGCCATGCTGAAGTGGTCCCAGTTCCGTCCCACCACAAGGCTGGGTGGCGCTTGCTGGGGCTCACAGAGGAGGCCACTCAAGTCTTTGCTCCCCCGTGAAGGCCACCGTCTTACTCGGGTTTCTTCTCGTCCCCATGGCTGGCTGATGCAGAGTTCTGGGGCTCCACTTTGGACAACTTGGAATTACCATCCCGGCTTCGGGGCTCCTGGTAGGCATGGACTGCAGTTTCTGTTACAGCTGCATCACATTCCTGCTTGCCCTCATCCCAGCACCTCTCATCCCAGCACAGCCTCTCTCCCAGCCTTCCAGGCATTGTTCCTGGGAGCACTCCCCAAGAAAGCACCCTTCGGGATGAGCTCTCTCTCTCCAACACTATTTCCTTAAAGCTTGGCCCTCGGCTGACTAAGCGATCTTCCCTTCCCAGGGCTGCTGTAAGACAAGATTGCAAATGGGTGACTTAAAGCAATGAGGATTGTTCTCCCACAGTTCTGGAAGCCAGAAGCTCCAAATCAAGGAAGGTGTCACCAGCCCCCCACCCCCTGCCACATCTCCCCCAATCCCCTGCCCCGCCAGAGGCTCTCCAGCTCCTGGTGGTTCCAGGCTTTCTGTGGTCTGTTGGCAGGTGTCACTCCAACCTGTACTCGATCTTCCCATGGCTTCCTCTGTGCCAAAATTAAAGATGCAGCTTTAATTTTGAATATGGTTGCTGTTGTTATTGTTATTACTAGTGTGTTGGGGGTGGTGGGTATGTGCATTCCACAGCACATATGTGGAGGTCAGAGAGTAACATTGTGGACTGGTTCTCTCCTTCACCTTTACGTGGGGGCTTGAACTCAGGTCAGGTTTGCAAGATAAATGCTTTGCACACTGAACTTCCCACTAGCCTCAGATGGAGCTTTCAAGGGACCACTATTCAACTCAGTACCACCAAAATATTAATATTAAAGTGATTCTATTCAGTGTGGAGATAGATGGCCTTATAGATAACTTAAAATTTCTTCTTTGTATTTTTTTAAAAAATTATGCAGAAAATATGTATTACTTTTGTAATAGTTTTTAAGTTGGTGTCTTGACCCTGAGTGTGCAGTCTCAATGAAAATGTCCTGCTCTGTGAGAGGAAAGAGATGATGGCCACAGGGCAGGATGAAGGGCCCTCCCACCACACCATTAGCAAATCTCATATCCTGAATACAGGGCAACTTCCGGCGTGCTACTGGACTTACAGTGAATGTCTGAGTTCTCTCCCCAACTTTTGTCCTCCAAATCCAGCACAGGGCAGAACAGCAAGCTGTCAAATGCAGAAATGAACCTGAGGAAGAGTCAACCTGGAAGAATAAGCCAAGGGCTAGGGACAAGGTGGGGCTGCCACATGACACCCAAGGCCTGTGACTCATCCTGTATGGCAGAAGCATCTATGCAGACAGAAGCATGCAATTTTTTATGGACATAGAATTCCTCACATGAAGATCAAGCCTATATGAGCTCACCATTAGGTATCAGCAAAAAGTAAGGAAACAAAGGAACATGTACAAGTCAACAGAAGGGTAAACAGACTTAAATTTACCTGGAAAGTAAGAGTTTTACAAGACTGTTGGCTGCAAAATCAATACATAAAATCATAGTCCTGTTGTACCATCTCTGGTTAGAAGTTCAATGGCTTCATTTAAACAAAAAACGTCTTTAAAAAAAGATAACATTTGCAAAACAAAAAGTAGTGAATGTTTGTAGGACTTATGAAACATTAAGGATATAATTCACCATTACTTTCTGCACGTTAAGGAGAGAAAATACTGCCCGTTAGAATTCCAAGAAGCTATCAGGCCTAAGGCAAACCTGAAAGATAGTCTAAGAAAAGAACTATGTAGAGAAAAGTATAACTTTACTGAAAAGTATTTAATGATGTAAAAAGTTGAGACATGATCCATTTATGGACTCAATATTATTTCTCTTTCAACTGTACAGGACATTTTGGTAGATTTCAGTATGATACAGTCAATGCAATTCCCACTACTGCTGGATATCGCTCTGTATAAATAAAGCACTGGTTGGCCAGTAGCCAGACAGAAGTATAGCGGGACTAACAGAGAGGAGAATTGAGGAACAGGAAGGCGGAGGGGAAGACCTTTGAGCCACTGCCATGACAAGCAAGATGTAAGTACCAGTAAGCCACGAGCCACGTAGAACTTATTAATAGAATAGGTTAATTAAGATAGAAGAAGTAGATAACAAGAAGCCTGCCATGGCCATACAGTTTATAATAATATAAGCGTCTGTGTGTTTATTTTTAAATGGGCTGTTGGACTGCCAAAGCTTGGCGGGTCCTGGAGAGAAAACTCTAGCTACACACTACAATCCAACAAAGGTTTTGAGATAATTGACAAAGTAGTTCTAAAGTTTTGATGGAATATAAATGATTAATATAAGTGATAGAGCAAGAACCATTGAAGAAGATGGAAGACAGCATCCTCCTATCAGGTATTGCCAATTTATCATAAAGAGACAAAGACAAAAATGTTCTTGTGTGTGGATACAAAAGTTGACCAATGGACAGACTAGAGAATCCAGCATCAGACTGACTTATTCATGGAAGATTGATATAGCCAGGCACAAAGTGGGCATCTCTGAGAAAGAGAAAGGTTGGCAATCAGTAGGGAAGAAACAGAACCCTTAGTCCATACCCAAGTGCTAGCTCTTATGGAGCACAGACTTAATATGAATGAAAAGCTAAAACATTTAGGGAAAAAGACTTAAGGGTGTTATAGTGCTAATAAAAAATACCACTATAAAATTACTATACACAAAATCTCCACAGCACACGAACCACATGTTAAGGATGAGTGGGTCCCACGTGGAGCGCCTCTCAGATGCTCAGCCCACTTCTATGGTCTGGGTCTCCTTCACAGATCCCACATGCAAACGGGGCCTCAGTGTTCCTGTAGGGAGCTGCAAGTGCTGCCTCCTCACAGTTGGCCCTCTCTGTCAACTAGCCCAGCGGCTGCCGCTGTCCTCTTGGCTCCCTTCTCCTCCGTCTCATCCCAGGAGGGTCTCAGGGGCATCCCAGGTTCCCTCCTCTCCTTTG
>NW_023505378.1:0-9302 GCF_004664715.2 Peromyscus leucopus | reverse complement strand
TGTCTCACAGTGGGGTCAGCCAATGACAGACAGAGGGACAGGGACTAAAATGCAGTCTCTGAATTGCAGAGAATGAGGAAGGAAAACAATGAGCCAGGCATAGTGGCTGAGTCTTTAGTCCCAGCTCTTAGGAAGCAGAGGCAGGAGGATCTCTGTGAGTTTCAAGCCAGCCAGGGGAGCCAGTGACCTGGGGATTGGTACCAATTATATCCTTGCTCATAGTCTGTTTGGTTTTAAGATTGTTTCCAACTATACCTAGGGTTTCTCTAATTACACCTGATTGGTTAGCATAGAAATGGCAAATTTCTCCCAGGACTACACATAGCCCTCCTTGATTCATGAAGAGCAAATTGAGACCTCTCTTGTTTCATAATACTATCTCTGTCACAGAGTCTACTTGTCATTCTAATCTGGAGGCTGAGTTTTTCAAAAACCCAATCCTGTTTAACATGGGCATTTAGGGTTTTCAACTCTTGATCCTTGATCAGGATTAGTGCCAATGTTCCTAGTGCCTCTGGGCCAGCTAGTCCTGCACCCACTAAAACTGGAATTAAAATGGGAGCTGCCCACTATGGTCAGACGTGAGTAGCCTGTGTCCCCATCCTAAATATAAATTTGAGGGGTAACATGAGTGAGAATACAAAATATGGATGTGTTCCATGTAAAATGCGGGAGACTGATAAACAATAGCAAAACCTTCTGTACAGACCCACCAGGCATCTGAAGGGGTGGGAGAGTTGTTTGTTCTCAGGGCCAGTGACAGTTAGGTTTTGTACAATGGTCATACAACTTTCCAAATAAAGAGATGCCAAGTGATCTGATGCGTTGGACATAACACACAGTCCCTGTCCCTGTGTGTCACCTAGGGTTAGCTGGGGCTGGGACCAGGAACAAGTATCAGCAATGACTTATGGTCATGCTGCAGAGACAGGTTGTAAGCCATCCCCACATGGTAAGGGAGTTTGGGCCCAGACAAAGCCAACGATCGTGTTAGCCGCAGGATGATTAAGGAAGGAAACGGCTGCTGAGAGCACAGTCAGGAGGGAGCCTCTGTGGGAGAGTGGGTGTAGGTATTGGAGGCCTTTGAGTTTTGAATGGGGGCAAGGTGTATGGAAGTGTATGTGGAGGAGGTGGGTGAGATGAGGGTGGTTTGGTAGAAGCTGAAATAGGCCTGACAATAGTCGGCAAGTCCTCAGCCTATGTGCATGTTGCGGTAGGTTGTAGGCATGCTGTGACAGGATCTGGTTGTGATGGGGAAATCTGGGGCACCAGGAGAAGATTTTTATTGGGGCCTATAGGTTTTGAAGCAGCAGATTAACACAGCATCACCAGGCTGGAATGAGTGTTCAGGTAGACGGTACCCAACAAGCTGAGCAGACTGGACCTGAGGCAAGATCTTCTCCAAAGTGAACTGTAATCCTTCTAAGGATTCAGAGATTGGAGTGAGACCATCTGACAACACCCCCTCCCCCCAGGTAACCAAGGGATGACAGGAGGTGGCTGTCCAAAGACTCTCTCCTATGGGGTGGACTTTTCTCAGTGTGGAGAACAAGGGGGTCTCAGGAGGACATAAGGCAAGAGATCAACCTAGTTACCACCAGTCTCCAGTGTATTCAGTTAATATCTTTTATAGTTCTATTCATCCTTCTGTCCATCCTGAACTTTGAGGATGTTACAATGTAATTTCCAGTTCATGTGAAGAGTCTTTGAAAGTAATTGAGATAATTTGGCCATAAAGGTCCGGCCATTGACCCTAGAGACAAAGGGAGGCCTAACCTGGTAATGATTCCCATTATGAGTCCTTTAGCTACTACTTGGGCCATTTTGTTCAGGAAGCAAAGCCTGTACCCATCCTGAGACAGTCTCAGCAAAGCCCAGCAGATATTTCTATCCATGTAGTCCTGGTTTGCCTTCGGTGAAGTCAGATTCCCAAAACTCACCAGGCACAGTACCTTGGCTTCACTGTCCTGGAGGCAACAGGTCCTTTCTAATATTTACCTGGGTGCAAGCCAAGCAGCAATCCGAAATGTTATGGAGGATTTCTCAGTGTACAGGTAGCCAGACCTGAGGGGAGGTAAGTCCTGAGATCTTTTTAGGTGACAAATGCATGGAGTGATGTAGGGAAATTAGCCAGTTCCTGTCCAGTGACTTTGGCATGTAAATCCTTCCATCCGGTAGGACCCACTGACCATGGCTGCTTTCCCCAGGCTCCCAGGCTAGAATATGACAATCTCCAATGAGTTACATTTGGGAACATCCAAATCAAGGTGGTGTAGGGACTTGGGGGTGGCCAACAATTCCAGGAGAGTCTGGGTTCCCCTAGAGTCTCATCCCTGGCAACCTGATCTGCATAGCTATTGCCTTGGGTCTGTGGACTGGGTCTTCTTGGTGCCCTGGCCAATGTGTAATAGCCAGTTAGGCAGGTAACCAGATGTTCTCCAAAAGCTGTGTAGTAATCTCCTGTTTATTTTTGATGATTTTTCCTTCTGATGTTAAAAGGCCCCTTGTTTATATATTTGTCCATGGACATGAGCTGTAGCAAAAGCACATCAGCTACCTGTATAAACATTTTCTTTCCTTCAGCCCATTTTGGTGACTGAGTGCTCTTATGTCTGCCCTCTGAGCAGACTTGTCCTGGGTAGGGCTTGTACCCCGTGACTTCTTGTTGGCCTGTAACTGACCTCCCCCCACCACCCTCTCACCCCCGCCACACCCGATTCCTTCTTTGCACAAAACAGCTGCCATGCGGTGGACAACTATCTCTGCTACTAAGAGGAACATCTGTCAGGTCTGATGAGTCCTGAGATGACATCCAAACATCTCAAGACAGTCATGGACAGGTACCTTGGGGTCGTCGTCCAGCAGCAGGGTGGCAGAGGTGATGGCAAAGGATCATTATGTCAGTCTGTCTTTGTCTACAAGGAGAGCTTGGCATTGAGTCAAATAAGTATGTCACATCCATCAGTTAGTTTCATCCCTGAGCAAGGACTCTGCTGCATGTAGGATCTTCTACTTTGTCCCAATGTAAGTTTGTCTGATGTAAGTTTCCCAAGAACTGTAGGAGCTGCTATGACCCACAGGCAAGGAGACCTTCCAGAGGCCTCTGGATCCAGTCTCTGTTTGTAATATAGGCTACTGGCCTTTTCCAAGGACCCAGGGTTTGGGTCAGGACTCCCTTAGCAAGGTCTTTTCTCTCATGGACATAAAGAGGGAGGGACTTGGTAATGTCAGGGAGAGTTCATGCAGGGCCTGCACCAGTCTCCTTTACAGTTCTTTTTTCTTTTTTTTTTTTTTTCATTTTAACTTATTTAAACAATAGTCTTTTCCCTTATTTCAGTTCATACCCCAAATAGGTGACCTGTGAAGTGCAAAGCTGAGCTTTCTTTTTGGGGACCCAGTAGCCTAATCGTGCCAGAATCCTGGGGGTCTTTGAGTAGCCTCTAAACAGCCTCTTTATCCTTGGCAGCCAATAAGCCATCCATATAATGGAGCAGGGTAAATTTTGGGTACTCACTGCAAAAACAGCATAAGTCCTGGTTAAGGTCCTCATCAAAGATACAAAGATGGTGGAGGAAATCTTGACTCCCTGGGGCGATCAAGTCCAAGTCAGTTGTCCCTGTGTTCCCAGTCCAGGATTGGCCCATTCAAATGCAAGGATGGGGTGACGTCATTTTGACAGAGGAATGGGGGAAATGCACCTTTTAAACCCATCAGAGAATTGAAATTCTATGCTTGTGGTCCATGCTGGGCAGAGTACAGGGATCAGGGACAAGTGGGTGAATAAATTCTATCCACTTGTTCAGTCCTTAAGTCCTGTGAGGGTCTGCAGTCTTGGGTTCCTGGCTTTTGTACCAGTGATAAAGGAGTGTTCCAGGCCAACTGGCATGAATTGAGGATGCCGCCTCGGGGAGGCATCTTATGAGGGTACTGATCCATTCCCTGGCTTCTGAACTAACAGGGTATTGTTTAACCCAGATGGGCATAACCCTCCAAGTCAGTTGTACTATTACCTAGGGCACATGCTTGGCCAGACCAGGAGAATTATCTTCAGCCCAGACAGAAGGAACATCTTTTAGCAATCTTTCCTTTAGTTCTTTCTCTGGGTCTCAGGTTGGGCCTTGGAGGAAGAGATATCCCTAGCTTAAGGGGCACCAGGTGTGCACATGGTGTACATACTGACATGCAGGTAAAGCACACACACACATACACACATACACACAAATAAATAAATAAATAAATAAATAAATAAATAAATAAATAAATGTTAAAGGAAAAACAAGCAGCAGCAGCAGGAGCCCACAGCCATGCTGGAGGGGATGAACTCATCCAGTTACTACGGACAGCAGCACAGAATGTGGTAGTTTGAATGAAGATGGACCCCAGAAGTTCATGGGAGTGGCACTATTAAGAGGCGTGGCCTTATTGGAGGAAGTGTGTCACTGGGGTTGGGCTTTGAGCTTTCAGACGCTCAAGCCAAGCCCAGGGACTCTCTCTGCCTGCTCCCTGAGGATCCATATGTAGAATCTCAGCTCCTCCCCAGCACCATGTCTGCCTGCATGCTGCCATGCTTCTCTCCACGATGACAATGGACTAAACCTCTGAACTGTAAGCCAGCCAATAGTCGGTAGCTTTTCCAGCTTTGATCTGGAAGTGCTACCTCCATTGAGGCTTCCATAACTGTCACTCCTAGGAGATGGGACCAAGACAGGAGCCCTTAAGACCTGAGATCCAGATGTGCCGACTCTCTCGGTTCCTGGACCCTGGATACTGGAGGTAGACTGAGCAGAGTTCTCTAGAGAACACTGCTGGACTGCACTTCATCTCTCCCGAACCCTGTAACCTATCCCTTTACTTGTAAGTTACCCCACAAAGTAAACCTCCCTTTTAACTACATGGAGTTGCCTTAATACTTCTGCCAACACCAGCCCAAGTGAATGTTTCCTTCAGAAGAGTTGTCCTGGTTGTGGTGTCTCTTCACAGCAATAGAACCCTAACTATGACAGGGGGTTCTCAAAAAAAAAAGTCACTCTATCCTCCAACTCTGCTCCTGCAGTCCTGGGTGTTTACCCAAGAGCACTGAAAGTTATTGTAGAGACACGTGCACACCTTTGCTTACCAAGGCACAGTTCACAGTGCTGAGTTATGGAAGCAACCTAGGTATCCAATAATGGAGGAATGCACACATGCAGCACACACACACACACAGACACACACACACACACACACACACACACACACACACACACACACACACTGAAATTTCCAACTACTAAGAAAAGCAGAATTTTGTCATTTACAGGAAAATGGATGCAACTGAAGGTAATCCTCTTAAGCACCAAATTAAGCCTCAGAAAGACAAACATCACATGCCTCTTCCCGTTTATGGATCCAAGATTTAATAGAGATGTAGATGAGCACACAGGACATGAAGGAGGAGTGAAGGTGACTGGGAAGAGAGGGACGACGGGTGGGACTAGACAGAGGCGGGGAATGTCGGGGGAATGTGCTCCACGTGCAATAGATATCAATATAATTTTTATTAAAATTTAAACAAAACAGTACACCTTGATTCCTCTAAAGTACTCTACAGGGCTGTCCCGTGCCCTGGAAGCTGCCATTCTGACCTGCAGGGACAATGATGGCTTTTTTCTAGTACCCAGTGTGTCAGCCTGTGATGACTTAAAAATGTTTCCTGCCATTATGGAAAACCTAGCCAAGAATTAGCTGCAGTGTTGTTTTGTTTTGTTTTGTTTTGTTTTCATATAAGCAGAGGACCATCAGGTCCCCACTCATTCCTTAGATCTCATTCTACACTAGCTGTAAGGCTTATTTCATTTGCAGAGAAATGTTATAAACTCCATGAAGAACAAATGGTCAGGGTAGATCTCATTTCTCGAAGTAAGATGGAGCCTCAGAAAGTTAAGGCTAGAGAAGCAGATGGCCAACTGAAGAGTTCCTGGCTGCCAGGTGAGTAGCTTCCAAGAACCTCAGAGCTGTTGGCAAAGTCCAGCATTTTCCTTTCCAGGTCAGTCCAACCATGACCTTCTAAAAGCCCTTCAAGACAAAGTGCTGGGCTTGGACCCAGGGGTCCTCTGGGTCTCTATAAGCTGGCCTCACCTTTCTCCCTTGTCTTAACTGCCTATCATCACATTCCACATTCTGACTGTTATAAACTATCCAGTTTCTCTTGTGGTAAGCCATTATAAAAACTGAATCCATGCCCAGTGCCAACACGTGTACCATCCCTGGTTTAACACTCCCCAATAAAGGCGATTGGCCATTTCTGGGACTAAGATGTCTCTCTGCCAAATAACACTTCATCCATCATTAACTCAGACTTGTCTTGTTTACTCTGAAACTCTACTGAGTTGTGCCAAGGGCAGTGCCCAAAACTGCTCAAGTGCCTGGGCCAAAGGTCCCCAGGCACACGATGCTACAGTCTCTCAAGTCCAACAACATCTTAGTAGCCGGGAGTCAGCTGAGGTAGTTCTTCTGGAAGGTGTCTCTCACTGTCCACTCAACTATGTCGTCTCGCAATCAGGTAGCTCTGGTGACCGGGGGTAACAGGGGCATCGGCTTCGCCATCACACGTGACCTCTGTCGGAAGTTCTCGGGGGACGTGGTGCTCACGGCGCGGGACGAGGCGCGGGGCAGGCGCGTGCAGCAGCTGCAGGCGGAGGGTCTGAGCCCGCGCTTCCACCAGCTGGACATCGATGACCCGCAGAGCATCCGCGCCCTGCGCGACTTTCTGCTTGAGGAGTACGGGGGACTGGACGTGCTGGTCAACAACGCAGGCATTAGCACCTGGCCCAAGAATAAGCCACCAAGAAGAGATGACATCTTCAAGGACACCCAGCCAGGTCTGTCTGTCTTGGCCTGGCAGTGCAGCGGGATGGGGGGGGAGCACCTTTGGCTTGTGGAGGTCTCAATAGGTTCCTCGAGAGGAGCAAGAACAAATAAATATTCCAGTGTTATAGGGTGCCTGAGGAGAAAAATCCCTGAGAGGCCTGAGTAAGTTGAATGAAGTCTTTTTCAGTGCTGGCAGGACTGTCCCAGCACATTAGTGGGAAGTAAACCCAATGGCTGAGTGGTTTGCATTTTTAAGGGCAAACAATGCAATCTGACTTTTATATGCAGCTCTGGGCATCTAAAACAGCAAAGTTGCTCACAAACACAGAGAGAAAACAGTTCAACAGTCAGGCAGTTAAACTTTAGCTCAGGGTGACACTGGATAGGAATTTAGGGCTGGTCCAGGGACCAATTTTAACCAAGATAATTTTACCCAAGATGGCATACTTGTATAGTTCTGGTATAGTAGGCTAATATATAGAAGGTTCCACTCAGAGGACCTTACAGCCAGTTATCTGGCTTGACTCTGGGGTCCTTTGCAGGTTTATGTCAAGGGGATTCTGTGATTGGATCTTAAGACCAGCTGGGTTTAGTTCTAACTGATTTGGACATAAGCAAGAAATGAGGAGGGGTCTTTTGCACCAAGATCCTTGTAGGATGCCTTCACCTCAGCACCAGGAGTGATGCCATGTGATAAAATACAGGATTATCAAACAGGAGCCTCACAGAGGCACAAGGATTACTTATTGGTAGGTGTCTTAGGACTGTTCTATTAGAAAGAGACATAACGACCAAGGCTACTTATAAAATAAAGTATTTAATTGAGGACTCACTGACATTTTAGAGAGCTGGTCTTTGATCACCAGGTAGGGAAGCAGACAGGCATGGTGCTGGGGTAGTGGCTGAGAGCTTGATATCCTGATCTGCAGGCAGCAGGCAGAGAGAAGGGGGCTAGACCTGTTGTGTGTTGTGGAATAATCTTTTTGTACACTCTGACGATGTGTCACTCTGGTTGGTTTAATAAAAAGCTAGGCAATAGCTAGGCCAATAGCTAGGCAGGATTTTCAGAACATAGAGAACACTGGGGCAAAGAAGGCAGAGATACCAAGAGATGCAGAGCAAGCAGAATAGGCATACAGATTTGAAGTAATAAAGCCACGGGGCAGAAAGTCAATTAATAGAAATGGGTTAATTTCAGTTATAAGAACTAGGTAGAAAGGAGCCTAAGGTATCAGCCAAGCTTTCATGTAAATCCAACTACAGAAGTGGTCTTTTGAAACCTCAACGCCCACTTCCAGTGACATACCTCTTCCACCAAGGCCACATACCATGATCCTTCCCAAACAATTCCACTTCCTGAGACTAAGCATTTGAATAGATGAGCCTGTGGGGACCATTCTCATTCAAACCACTACAGTAGGATGTAGATGTAACCAACCATCTTATTAAATAAGAAACACAAAACCAATGCAAAGAAGAAAGCCAAGAGGTCAGAGCTCAGAGCTAAAACCTTACCCTTCCTCTCAGTGGTCCTACCTCTCTGAAAGACACCTACTTCCTGTGTGTCTGTCTTCATAAAGACTTTCTGTTCTGCCTTCTCATTGGTTGTAAACCCAACCACATGAACACCTCGTCACTGCCTGTCTGTACAGACCTCCAGGTCTTCTATGGTTGGTATTGAGATTAAAGGTGTGTGTCTCCAATGCTGGCTATATCCTTGAACACACAGAGATCTACCTAGCTCTGCCTACCAAGTGCTGGGATTAAATCTGTGCACCACCACCGTCCAGCTTTCCTATGGCTTGCCAATAGCTCTGACCCCTGGGCAACTTTATTTATTAACATACAAATAACATTTTAGTACAAATAAAATATCACCATAGTAGGACTTACCTAACTAGACTTCAGGTCCACCATTGTATCAAGTTCTCACTGATGACTGCTCTCTATTGCTGTTCTTTCTCCCCTAAAGGCACTGATCTGACCCACTTTTACATTCAAGCAGAAGCAGCAATGAAAACAAACTTTTTTGGTACCCGGGCTGTCTGCATGGAGCTACTCCCCCTAATAAAACCCCATGGTGAGTCTGGTAGGTGATCTGCTCTGAGATCAAGTCTCAGTTCAAAAGTCCATTTGTCCCTCTGTGTTCCCAAGGCCCACTGATGGAGCTTTATCAACACCTACCCACCGGACACACCACCCAGAAAATTCTCCTACCTGCCTTGAGCACTCCCAGAATTCTCTTCTCCTGACATCATCCATCCCTTGCCTTTCTGCCTCCCCATCACATACTCCCTCAATCTAGCCCTAATTCTCCATAAATCATCTCAGTAACCAACCAGTTTGGGAGAATCACCATGCTTATCCCTCAGAGGGTCCTCACCTCAGAGTTGGAACCGAGTGTTGCACCTAGGAGTCTCCTGCATCCTGGTCTGTCAGCTCAGCTCTACAAA
>NW_023505377.1:0-7006 GCF_004664715.2 Peromyscus leucopus | reverse complement strand
AGGAAGCAGATTAGCGTTCTTGTACCACTTGATGGAGTAATATGGATAGCCAATCACACGGCAGTGAATGTATGTGTCCCGCCCGGCTATTGCAGTGATGTTTTTCATCGGTCTGATGCTTGCAGGGCCTGGAGAGACACAAGGAAACTCTTGAAAAATAATTTAAGGGCACATCTCATGGAAGGAAATGGGTACACTTTTCCTTTGGTGAAAACCAATTATTTTTATGTAAGCACACCCTTTTTTGTCTCAGTTTCTCGGCATTTGGCATTTTCTACTAAAAATATTTTTTCCCTTTTACTACTCTCAACTGAGTCAATGAATGCTGAAATCTTCTCATCAGCTACTTCTATGAAAATATTTTGAATTACAAGATAAAAGGCAGTTTAACTAATAAAACGTAACTAGTCTACACTGCACCGCCATGCTCTTCTGGTGAAAATGCCGACAGCCACTGATTGACTGTCAGGAGGATAATGCAGATGGAGGTTATGCCGCCGCCGCCGCGTTATGGATGTGAGTTAGGTACCCTGGATGTGAAGGCTTACCATGGATGTCATGAGACGGGAGAAAAGGAAGGAGAAAAAGGGCATGCAGAGCATAAACCAGGAAAGAAGGATCAAGTGGATAGGTGTAAAAGGACAGAAAGTAGACAAGCTGACTACAGAGACCAAAATGCCATTTTCAACACCGGCCCATGAGCGCCATTCCTGAGTAGGGAGGAGAGGGCAGGGAGAAGGAGGGACCGTTCCTCCCTCGCACATCGCAAGGCTCAGCCCAGAGCATGCAGCACCCTGCCCCTGCTACAATGAGTCGTGTGTGTTTGTTCGAGGAGCTGATTTGACAAGCACCTCTTACGTTTATTCGAGCCTGGTACAGGACGACTCCGGCCGAGTTGTTGGCGGTGCAGCGGTAGACACCCCCGTCCCGGACCTGGGAGCTGGAGATGTTCAGGTAGCTGACCACGTTCCCCTCAGATGTGATCATTTGGCTGATGCGGTGGCCACTGCCCTTGAGGATGGGGTCATCGTCCAGGGTCCAGGTGACCGTGGGCAAGGGTGTCCCCTTCACATTGCACACGAGGGACACCGGTTCTGCAGGGCTCACCACTTTCTCGCTAAAGGCAGAAATGATTTTGGGAGTTCCATCTGCAGGGAGACAAAACGAGAAGGGAAGTGGCACATGCCCACCGTAAACTGCTGCCAAGTTCATTGTGTATTGCTCGGGATGAGTGGGTGGTCAGCACCTTCCCAGGGGGCCCTGCTGCAGGGAAAAGCCAGTTTCCAAGGAAAGAATGCCTGGGAGGTAACATCTCCTTCCCGAGGGCCTTACCAGAATGAGATAAATGATGAGAGATCCCATGACTGAAGTTCAAAGCATGCACGCGCCCACCCGAAGCCACAGACGAGGATTCTGCACCCCCCAGAGCTGCTTTCTCTATTTTCCCCCCAGTGTTTGTAGAGATTGCCCATAGTTTAGAATAAAAAATAAAGGTACTGGGAGAAATACTCTTAGCCTTATCCTCTTACACATTTCATTTCTCCTCACCGGGGTTCCTGAACCCTTACTTCTTCACTCCAGCTCAAGTGTTCGTGGCTGGAGGAGACCCTCAGACAATTGCGTGTCTCCTCTGTGCTGGTTGATAGCCTAGCACCCTCGGGATGCAGACATTTTACTTCTATGTTCAGTGATGAGAAAAGACCTTTGAAATGTTAAAGAAAATTCTTTCCCAGTACCATCAGCATTATATATTATATTTACATCTATGTCTCTTTAATTCTCTGGAATCTAGAATATTCTGGAATGTTTCATTTCTTGACTTGAAAAATTTAGAAGAATATTTTTTAAGTCAGTTACAAATATTGAGTTTGTCTTATATTTCCTCATATTTAAGTACTTGTCCATTTCTGCCAGACACAGCATAGGGACATTTTAGGTTGTTTGGTGGACTGATTGGTTGTGTTTGTACCTGGAGATTGAACCTAGGACTTCATGTTTGCTAGCCAAAATTTTGGGATTCTTTTTTCTTTTTCTTTTTTAGCATTTATTCATCATTTTTGTGTTTTTTTTTGAGGAGTGTCACCCAAATTTTCTACTCATTTTTCTTTTTTTTATATTTTTACTTTATAATTAACTTAATTTCACAAAACAGCCATGGATTTCCCCCGTCCTCCCTCCTCTCATCCCCTAGGCCTCTCCCCCAATCCACCCCCCATTCCTACCTCCTCCAAGGCAAGGTCTCCTTCCCCTGGGTAGTCAGTCCAGCCTGGTAGACTCAGCTGAGGCAGGTCCAGTCCCCTCCTCCCTATACCAAGGCTGAGCAAAGTGTCCCAGCATAGGCCCCAGGCTCTAAAAAGCCGGCTCATGTACTAAGGACAGGTCACGGCTCCACTGCCTGGGGGCCTCCTAAACAGTTCAAGCTAATCAACTGTCCCACTTATCCAGAGGGCTTGGTCCAGTTCCATGGGGGCTCCTCAGCCACTGGTTCACAGTTCATGCGTTTCCACTAGTTTGGCTATCAGACTGACTTTCAGTTTTGGATTTGTGGATTTTGTTTTGTTTTTTTCAAGACAGGGTTTCTCTGTGTAGCTTTGGAGCCTGTCCTGGAACTCACTCTGTAGACCAGACTGGCCTTGAACTCACAGAGATCTGCTTGCCTGTGTGTCCCAAGTGCTGGGATTAAAGGTGTGAGCCACCACTGCCCAGCCACAATTTATTTAGATTAATATTTTTAGGTTTTTCATTCTATTTCATGTGTATGAATATTTGCCTACATGCATATATGTATATCACATGTGTATAGTGTCCTCAGAGGCTAGAAGAAAGTGTCAGGTCCTCAGGAACTGGGGTTACAGGCTGTGGTGAATCACCATGTGGGTGCTGGAGCCTGGGTCCTCTCCAGAGCAGTAAGTGCTTTGAACAGCTGAGCCATCTTTCCAGCCCTGACTTCTAAATTATATAAGGAATACAAGTAAATATTTGCTAATTTAAAAGGATCTATTTGTTAGGTGTCCTTTGCAAATTACACAGATATCTGTCAGACAATCATACAATGTACAGAATACCTGGTAGTGTGTGAGTCTAAAACAGTTTCTCCCAGGTGGTCCCCTTTATACTTTGACTTTTGCGTTTCTGTGTGCTGTCTCTAAATTAGGAACAGTTCTGTATTCCTTTAACACATTTATGGTTTAATATTATACATTCAAGTCTAAAATATATATCAAATTAATTTTATGTAAGTTCTAGATGTTGGTTGAGTTGTTTATTCACATTTATATATGCACATGGCTGTTGTTGGCTGTTGTAATCTTTATCTGTTGATTATCTGTATCCTTGTGAAATTCAGTTGACTACCCATGTGTGGACACATCTCAAGATCACACCTACCATGCTCCATAGTGAGACTTCAGAACTAGTGGGAGGAATCCTGCAGCTTGGTTATTTTTCCAAGCTTGTGCAGTTTTTAGTCTTTTAGCCTCTTATATTTACACTGTAAATCAACTTCCCACTATAAGATCCCTACTTTCCCATGTCAATGTAAAATTCATATATATAGATATCTATCATCTACCTATCTATTTTATACACACACACACACACACACACACACACACACACACACACACCCCTTTAATAAGGTCTCACTATGTAGCCAGGATGGCTCCAAACTCATGACCTTCCTGCCTCAGCCTCCCAAGGGCTGGTTTTCCTTACGTGTTCATTCTTTACAGACTTTATATTTTCCTTTAAGTCATCATATACATTTCAATTTGGAATGATATACTTTGTTCACTAATCCTAACTTATGGGTAGCCCTAAGTCTTTTTCTGTTGTCTGCTTTGGTTTTGTTTTGTGAATTGGTGTTGTTTTCTTTTTAGTGTCTTTGAGTGGCAGAATTAGATTCCCATCCACACTGCAGTCCATGTGCCAACCAAGTTTTCTAAGATGACTTCGTGAAGGTGTGGGGTTTTCTTCTGTATCTTTCCTTCGCGTACCTTCTGCTCCACTCTCCCATGGAGGTGCCTGCCCCTCTTAGCTCTGCAGGCTTGGGCACTTGGCTTTTCTTCTAGTTTCTGCACCACTGGACTTGAGGTGTCCTCAAAGTCGAGTGGATGCTGCCGTCAGTCTATCCCTGTCCCTTCTTCCCAGTGACCAGTCCATCACTCTGTTCACTCTGGGGTTTTCTCAGTTCTCTGTATGTTGTCTGTCCTTTCCAAATGCCATTTTCATGTGCACGAAAGCTCGTCTTATAGGTGCCGTGTCTTCACTCCCAGAGCATGAATCTCTTGTTTTCCTTGTTTAATCACAAACCCACCATTACAGGTTCCAGGGAATTCGGCCTCCTGGCAAAGTCTCCTAGACTTTTTACTCCATCCACAGTCATGGAGAGTCCACTGTATGCTGAGATTATTATAATCTTAAGTTAATCCAGCTCTTATAATGGGAACCATAGGAGCTGCCCGAGAGAATGACTGGTCAGGCACAGTTGTGCATCAAATTCTAGATATGTATTCTTTCTTTTGTGACATTGGCCCTACCACCTCTCAGAAGAAAGAAAAATGAGATGAATCTTCTCATCTTAAACAGAAAATGACTTGAGATAAATAAGTTGGGGATGTTCTCGGCACACCAGCCCTCTTTCTCTTACAGTGACTGGCCTTGTGAAGATGAAGGCAGACATTATTTTCCCAGTGAGACCTGAGTGTCTTTGGGATCGGCCTAGCTGTCACTCTGATAACAGGAACCCTTTTGACATCATTGTGGGTGATCAATATGCTCTTTACGTTTTCTTAGTTACTTGAGACAGTTACCGAGGTAACAGGACCTAGACAGGTAATCACTTCCTTTTCTTTCCCAGAGAAGCTAAAAATAGTGACTCTGGGAGGACCCGGGTGCATCCTGACTAGCAGCTCCAGCTCCATGCAAATTGATTACTTTTTCTCTTAATTATTATGTGCGAAGTGGTGTCAGGCATTTAACACCAGGGCTGTGCCTTCGAGTCCTTTCACCCCTGCGTTCAGACCTCACTGTCTGGAGCAATGCTTGCATCATCATTGCTGAGCGTGCCGCTTCTTACAGAGCAGCTGAGGCTAAAGGCACAATAACGGAGCTGTTCTCTTAGTGTCAGGCAGATTTAACCTACTCACACCTGGTAATGGGTTTTCCTTATTCTAACCTTGGGCTACAGAAAAGTAATTTCATCACTTTCACCAACTGATAATGGATGGATTTTAAATGATAGCTAATGATACAATTCCCATCAAGACACACACATACATAGACAGGAGCCGTTTCAATTATCTGGTGATAAATATATGCCTTGCTTAAATGTCACCTGTCACAGCTCCATTCCCTGGATGATGGATGAGCTTGAAGATTTAAGTACTCAGTAACTAATTAAGAAAAGCAAACAGAGCCCGAGTTATTCTACCCCAAGGCAATTCCTTACACATTCCTCACAACTAAGTCTGGGGACATATTGACCAGGCTACAGACAATGGCACCAAGCAGAGGTCATATTTTTGTCCAAACAAACATCCTGCTGAAATTGAGATTATTACTGACACTAATTTCTTCTTAAGTGTGGGACAGTCCTGTCAATGCCCTACAGCTCAGGGGAGATTTGCTCATATCTGGAGACATTGTGTGTGTGTGTGTGTGTGTGTGTGTGTGTGTTCACAACTTGGAGGAGGAACTATTGGCATCAAGAGAGTTGAGGCCATAAATGTCCCTAAATATCCCACAATGTACCTATCAGGTAGACCCCAAACAAACATTCTATTCATGCATCCCACAGCCCCCAAACAAGGTAGTACTGAAACTACATAACTAAAAAATGAACTGGCAAATAACCCAAGGCTCTAGTTTCAAGTGTTGATCTTTTGGCAAGTAACTTCAAACATCAGTGGGAAACATTCATACAGTTCTAGATCACACTTCTTATCCAACACTGTGTCACCCTCCCTTATCAGAACACTCTCTCCCCTTGCCTGATCTAGTGAGGTCACAGTCAATAGATGGAGAGACAGGTAGTGTGGCCTGTCTTCTCCCATTTAGTGGGCCTGCATGGCTCTCTCCCCATCCCATGCTGCCCTGGATTCTGTTTGGAGTGCACCCTCCAATGCTGCGCACTGACCTTCAAGGACCACCTGGACATAGTCTTGAGCAGACAGCTTATCGTTGCGCACAAAGCACTGGTAGGCGCCCCCGTCACTCTTGACCATGTGATCCATGATAAGGTTTGCGTGGTTCAGCCTGTGATCCTCACATTTTTCCCAGGATTGAGGATTTCACCATTTCGATACCAGGAGAGTTCCTGGTCCTCGTTTCCTGTCACGCTGCAGGACAAGGAGACCTGGCTGCCCACGCTGCTTTTAACCTTCCTGGGACTGATGGTTGCTTTCAGTGGCTCTGGGAGTTAGATAAGAGAGAGAAGGAAGGTAAAACATCACTAGGTATTGACACTGCTTAAATAATACACTGGGGTGTTGCTGAGGCCAAGGTGTAACTGCCAGAGCACTTCACTTGGATTCCACACCAGTTACTTGGTGGGTCCCATGTTAGTGCTATGTTGAGGGACCACATCAGTGTTATTTGGGGTAGATCTTTGCTTGGATAGACCCTCCTTGCTGTTTTTTTTTCTGGGCCTCTTTCTTCATATATATCAAATAGCACAATGGTGGACACACTTCTTCCTCAGAGCACACGTGGTAGTTTTGATCCACATATACTAAGAAATGTAGTATGCTACTTACCAACAGGTTCATGAGTATGAAAATATAAACCCTGCTGGTGGTTTTGTCCCATTCCCACATTTGGGCCAGTGACACATGGCTACCAAGAAAAGGACTGGGTTCAGATGTGTGACCATAAGTGCTTTGCTTTAATGTATGGCTCACTCACAGGAACCAGGATAGAAGTCCCATCTTTAAAATTCCTCTTACCAACTCTACAAACCTACCTGAAGAGAAGATCATCTAGACATCACTTTAGCAGGTGCCAAGGT
>NW_023505376.1:0-4558 GCF_004664715.2 Peromyscus leucopus | reverse complement strand
GATGTAGCCCTTTGGGGACTTGAGGGCTAAGTCATGCAGTTTGCTGTTCTGTGGTTTTGTGGCCATTTCCCTGTGATAATCTCCTCTATTTTCCAACCCTGAATAGCTGAGGAAAAGGACATGTGATTATCAGACCGGAATGGTCAGTCACATCATAGGGAATGAAGGTCCGGGAGGGAGGCCCTAGCTCATCTCTGCCCCTGCCTGCCCAGGCAGCCAGACGGCCTGCCTGCTGCCTTGGGCTCTCACACCAACCTTGGTGCTCTCCTGGCTGTCCTCCAAACGGCCCAGGAGGTCCTGCTGGAGCTCCAGCCTAATGTTTACAGAGCCCCAGGGACCACGGCCGAGCTCAGGTCTCCAAACCAATGGAAGAACTTAACCCCCAAGTAACGGACCTTTCCTCAGGAGACCAGGAACAACTGTGACAACCGCCATGCACTAGTCTGGAGTTGACAAGTGTGTCTAGATCCTACATTCAAAACAACGGAAGAGGTGCGGGTTTCTTGATCTGTCTAGATTTCCAAATGGCGAAAACCTAGCTTAGGCTCATCACAAGGGCTTTGCTTGTGGGTAGCTCCGCCCCTTGCAGGGCCCATCACCAGTGAAGGAAACAGGGGTGGGGGTAGGTGGGGGAGGTACCAGGAGCTAAGCGAATGATCGATGGCTACACCTGTCTCAGAAGAACTAGGGGAAGAATGTAGCTGGACTCAAGGACTGTCTACATGGGTCTTGGGGATGGGTGAGGGAGGAGGACTCAGTCCCCAGAACACTTAAAGTAGTCACCCTTGGTTTTTTCTCCTTGAGAAGAAATAATTTACCAACATTTTGGAGAAATAGCATGCTGAAAGCATCACGACTTTGGTGGCCCTGACTGCGTCACCTGCTTATGTGGTATCCTGCAGCCCGCGGTGCCCTCTGACCCCTTGCTGTTCCTGAGGCAACCCGTTTTCTTTTGCTTTTAGGTGTTTTTAGAGTCACAGAGGGTAGGAATGTGTCAATTAGTTTATAATTTGTTTGCAAATAACTGAAAGCCCAATCCAACATTTTTTTTTTTTTTTTTGAGACAGGGTTTCTCTGTGTAGCTTTGGAGCCTGTCCTGGAACTCACTCAGTAGACCAGGCTGGCCTCAAACTCCCGATCCGCCTGGCTCTGCCTCCCAAGTGCTGGGATTAAAGGCGTGCACCACCACCGCCTGGCTTAGTTGTTGTTTGTTTTTAATGTTGTCCTTCGGGCTGGAGGAATGGCTTGGCAGTTAAGAGCATGTACTGTTCTTCCAGAGGACCCGGGTTTGGTTCCCAGCACCCACATTAAGCGGCTTACAACTGCGTGTAACACCAGCTCCAGGGGATGCGATGCCTCTGGTCTCCTTGGGCGCTTGCACTCATGGACACATATACCCCCCACCCCCGTCCCCATCCCCATAATTAAAAATAAGTCACAAAATGTTTATTGTCTTTATAAAGCAGAAAAAAGTACCTCAGTACCTGCTGAGGATGCTTAGTAGTTTGAAAACATCAGGGCGGGTACCTGTGATTCTCTGAAGTTTTTAGTTTTTAAACCCCTTACGTTTGCAAGGTGGCAGTTACTGTTTCCAGAATCACCTTTACTTTCAGGGTGGGAGAAAGAGAAGAATACCACAAACGTCCTTTTTTTTTTTTTTTTTTTTTTTTTTTTTTGGTTTTTCGAGACAGGGTTTCTCTGTGTAGCTTTGCGCCTTTCCTGGGACTCACTTGGTAGCCCAGGCTGGCCTCGAACTCACAGAGATCCTCCTGGCTCTGCCTCCCGAGTGCTGGGATTAAAGGCGTGCGCCACCACTGCCCGGCCACAAACGTCCTTTTATGAAGAGAAAATAACCCTTCCCTGGATCCGCTAATAAACTGCCACTTACATTTGATTGGCACGAGCAGCGTCACGTACTATGGGCAGGCAGGAAAGGGTTTAAGTTTCCCCGTGTGGGGAAGAGGAAGATGGGTAATAGACAGTGGGTGAAGATCCAGCGTTTTCTGCCATAGGAGGCTGGTAGGAAACTGGCCGATTTACCCTTGGTCCATTGCCTCAACGTATCCATCTCCCAGGTGCTAACACCGTAGCAGAGTTAGGGCCCTGCGAGGGTCTGATGGAGGGAGAGGCAGAAGGAAACAGCTTTGAACACTAGTGTTAGCTACGTGCGCAACACTGACCATGGTACCGCATGGAAACAACCTAAGGGAGGAAAGATTAGTTCCGGCTTCCGTCTTCAGAGGGTTTCACTTCATGGTGGTCAAGTCATTGTGGAGCTTGTGGCTGAGAAGGGTGTAGTGGAGGCTCTTTCCATCACAGGGGACCAGAAAACAGGACTTCCGGATCCAGGGCCTGAGCTCCTGTACCAAAGGCCAGCCTCTACTGAGGCCTTCTTCCACTAGCCAGGACCTATCTCCTCCTAAAAGTTCCCAGACCTCCCAAAAGAGTGCCCCTCCCCCCAATTTCTTCAATTGGAAATGTCCAACACAGGCTCATCATGCTTTGAAGGCCCTGGGGACCTTCCTTCAAAGCATGATGAGCTGTGGTGGACATTTCCAATTGAAGTCTTAACAATAGCAGCTTCTCACCGTATCTATTATAGGGTCTGGCTTGTAGTAGGGTGGGGTGGGGTTGGGGGTGGGAGGTGAGTGGTAATGGAAGGGAAGGTAATAGGGGAGTGGCATTGGGGGGGGGATCGTGAAGCTGCCCCCACCTCCGTGAGGGACTCATGAGGGAGTCCTGCTGTAACGGCCGCCTGACTGAAGCGGTATGCCTAGTCCTCACCCAAGACTTTCCTCTCTGGCGGTGGCTCCATCCTAAAAGCAGTATGTGGCAGTGTCTGGCTCCCGGCACTTGACTGGCGGCCGGCCCTGACCACAACCCCCTCCTCTGATGACACCCACCTTTTCCTTTATCTCCAGGTCCCCCAGATCTACTGGGAGCTGTCCACCAAGAGGGTGCTCCTGATGGAATTCGTGGAGGGAGGGCAGGTCAACGACAGGGCCTACATGGAGAAGAACCAGATAGACGTGAATGAGGTGAGTCGGGGCTAGCATGTGGTTGGGGCTGCCTGGCTAGGCCTGGGGCTCTGAGGCTCTAAGAACCTGTCCCACAGCCATCCTTCAGGGAGGGTCCCCCTACGCTTCCCCATCCGGTCCTGGGTCTATAGAGGCAATAGGGACAAGCAAGCTCTGAGCGCGAGGTTGCTGCGGCCATCTTTTCTCAGAGCAGCTGAGCCGCGGTACCCAGTCAGGGGGTCAGTCTCTTAGTCTCTTTGGTACCTGTTTATCAACTTCCATCCTGCCCTCCACCACTGCGGGACTCAAGGTGTGGAACAAAGGACTGTGGCAGTCACCTGGGTCAGTTTCACAGAGCATGGGAGAAGATGAAGCTGTGTCTTTACCTCCTGTTCCCCTGGTATCAGGAAAACTGACTAGTGGACCAGGGTCTGTACCCAACCTTCTGCTTCCTGGTCACCCCTGGGCCCCTAGAAAAGAGGAAGTTGTTAGTGCAGTCCCCTGCATGTGTGGGGTCTGATTATTCAGGGTACTCAGGCTAGAGCCAGACATCATCAGCTAAATCCTCTGTGGGGATTACAACCAGGATTAGAACCCAGGTCCTTTCTCCTCCACCTTCTCCATCTCCCTCCCATGTGGGTCCACAGTAGAACTTGCAGCCACTTGGATGATGGATACATCAGTAACTGTGCCAGGAAATTGACAGCACACCGGAAACCTGCATGTTCCCCTTGCCTTCAGCCCCTAGGGTAGGTGTAGGGGTGGTGCCCAGGTGGTTCACAGAGTCTGGCTACAGTGGGGTGCTGGGCCCCGCTGGGTGACCACCTCTAAAATCCCCCTACAAGGAAGCAGAGCCTCTGCCTGGTAGTCAGGAGATCCAGCACCTCTGCCCTGTCTTATCACTGGCATCTCCTTCTTCCAGAGATGGACTTTCAGTCCAGGGGCTCACCCCGTCCATTCACTTCTCTGGATCCAGCAAGCTAAGGCTGAAATGGCATCTTATCAGAGGTGGCTCTGATTTTCCAAGACGAGTGTAAACACAGACGCATGTGCTCTGATGACGTGGCTTGCTTGTGACCGGACCAGCTGGAGATTGGTGGACTCTGGGCAGGGTGGACCCTCTGAGCCCGGGCCCCTTTGTTCCTGCCTCCTCCATTCCTGTGCGTGTGGGAAAAGCCATGATCCAGACAGACAAACCTTAGCGAGCACCCAGATCTTTCAAGAATGAAACAAGCCAGTCTCAACCTCTCTGGTCCTCAGTTTTCTTAGTGGAGGTGATGGAGCAGCTGACCTCTAACAAAGGATCCTTCTATTTGGATATTTTTGTAGCCTAGTGACTCTGTGGCTTAGTGAGCACCGACTCAGGATGGTTCAGGAACCCTCTGTTTCAGAACCATTAGGGGAGTTTGTGTAGCTATGCAGATTCCTGGGAACCACCCCAGGGCGCACATGAGGATCTGGGGTGGGAAAGGGTTTGCAGAGTCTCCAAGTGGTCCACAGAAGACCTCACCCAGGATAAAGCCCTCAAGCTGTCAGTGCTC
>NW_023505375.1:0-24465 GCF_004664715.2 Peromyscus leucopus | reverse complement strand
GAGGAATCGTGGTGGGAAGTCAGGGGCTTTCTCTGATGTCATTGTCATGTTGCTTCAACTGGCAGACATACTACGTACTATTTGAACATGAGGCATGTGTCAAGAAGTCCTGAAAATTAGTTATTCTGCACCCCTCATAGTGCAGCCAATAGCAGGGCTCTCTTTTCCAACCTCTAGAGTAGTTATTGATCCATCTGCATGCCTGCTTTGCACTGCATGATGCATGTGTAGAGATACTCAGTGCTAGGCCTGCATCTCCAGTCCATTTCCCACTCAACATTCAGGATTTTTGCAACCATAAATACAGAGAATTGACATCTCTAGATATTGTGATGAAGTTCTACCACATCAAATCGTCCCTAGGTGTCAAGATGGAGTCCCATCACACCAGGTCACATGTGCTACCTATGGAGGATTGTACTGTAACCATACCCTGTAGACTCTCCTCTATTCCTCCCTCTCCTATCAAACCTGAAACTCCCCCCTTCTTTCACGTGCTCTCCTCAGAATCTTTGAGCCCCACGCTCCCTAGATGCCTCCTTTTGTACACTCCTAGTCTCAGCTCCTACATTGAGTTTTTAGCAGTGTTGTTTATATTCTCTGTGCCCAAGACCTCTCCTTACCCAGGCTGAGCTTTATCATATATTGATGGGAATTAATGTTGTTCATACATATGACTCTGGTTCAATGTCCTTCTCCTCCACTCAGAATAGCAAGGCAACATTGCATGTTGTTCAACTTCTTATCCCCATTACCCAGAACAGCATGTGGTTATACCATCCATCTATTTGTTAAATAGATATCCATGTAAAGCAATCTGTCATCATTGCTGCATTTAAAATTCTTTCCTAGGCTCGGGAACAGCTCAGTAGTGAAGAGCTTGCCAGACAACCATGAGGAGTATGGTTTGGATCTCTAGAATCCACAAGCAGGTGTGGTGGCAGCCTTAATCCTAGCACTCAGAAAGCAGAGACAGGGCATTTCAGGGCAGGCTGACTAGCTTGAGTAGCTAGAATCAACAACCAGATTTAGAAAGAGACCCTGTCTCAGAAAATAAAGTGGGGAGTGATCAAGGAAGACACTGAACATCCAACTTGAGTCTTCACACATATGTGCATACACATGCCCGTGCTCCAGATTACATGTGTGCCTACTACATACAAACAGGCACACAGATATACATACATACACAGCAATACATATACACATGTAAAAACATCTTCTATTTAGTTTTAGGTAAAATGAGAGAAAGCTAAGATATACCATTTTATAATCAAACATGATTATTTTCTCATGTACAATCCACAAGAAAATACTTCGCCCCTCTCCTGGAATGATCTCAGTTTATTACCTGAAAGCAAGCCCATTTTAGAATTTGGATATTAATTATTCTTTCATTAGACTCTCTGGCTTTTTGCTGTGCAGCTGGGCTAGGTCTTCAATGGGGCTCGTATAATTTACAGAAAGATTTTTAAAAGCATGCTTGATTTTTTCTCTCCAAACCATTTCTTCAGTTTGCTTTCTTTATTCTTTGCTACTTCCGTCTGAACTGAGCCAATAATAATTAAAAGAGCAGATGGCTCTGCTAATCAGATGCTGCTTGGTAATGCCACATAAAGAACCTGTCTAGGCTTTGCCTGCCACCTCGCTCCGACAGCTGCACCCCCAAATGACAGAACCTTCCCTAGGTTCCTCGAGACAGTTTGCACAGCAGCGTCAGGAAATCAGGGGACCGGAGTCAGAATCTAAGTTTTAAGTCTATATGGTTAGGAGCTGATCCTAGAAATGAATGTATAACTTTTTAGAAATGGGAACGCTCAAATAGCATTAACTAAATTAGAAGGGGAAATAGGGTGACTTTCAAGCTTTCAATTTCTCTTAGTTCAGATGTAGGTCAGAGAGGAATTAGACTCCCAGCAGGGCTCTTCTGTGCCCTCTGCTCTCTGTGTTAGAGACACCAGCAGGAGCTGCAGATGGGACCTCAGAGAACAGCCTGAGGACGATGGCTCCTTGAAGAACTGCATTGGCAGCTTCATCTGGGAGAGCTGAAGGAGGGGTGAATTAAGATGACTGGTATGGAGGTACGGCTAAAACATTCTTCACCTAACATTATATGCCGAAGTTCTCCAAATATGACCTTATTTGGAAACCAGGTCATTGTAGATGGGCTACTTCAGGATGAAGTCACACTGTCGTGAGAGAGCCCTGATGCCCTGTGACTGGGATCCTCATAGGAAGTGAAAATTCTGTCACAGAAATACCTGAGTACAACAGGAATCCTCATCAAGCCAGAAGATACTATGTTCTCAGTGAGGGCCAGAAAAGACCTCTGGGTGGGTGAGGGGCTCTGTTGCAGGAGAGGTCCCTAGAGAGCATGACTGACTGAAGCAGGCTGCACAGGAGCTGGTCTGTGTGTGGAGGAGCAGCCTGTCTCAGAGACTGATGTTCAGAACACTCACATGAGGGAATAAGAGAAGAGGGCCAAGACATGACCCAGCAAAGGAGGGGGCAGGAGACAGGGGGCCCAGGGCAGTGACCAGGAGGCCACAGAAGGGAGACTTTGGAAACCACAGTTGCTACTGCAGCCTCAGCCCTGTGCTTTCCTACTGCATGACCTGGGATGTGCATAGAGCTTAGGGTCTGGCTTTCCTCATCTGCACCAGGGCTACGTCAGGATGATGTTATCTTCTTGGAAGCATTGTTGCATGAAGTGAGAACTTGGAAGAAAGCCAGGCTGTGTCACCATCTATCTAAGAAAGATTCTATTTCTAGACCAATAATAGCATTAAATATCCAGCTTCAACAGCTATCAATGTACAAAGTAAGTGTAAAGAACGCTCTAAACTGCCGGGCGTTGGTGGTGCACACCTTTAATCCCAGCACTCGGGAGGCAGAGCCAGGCGGATCTCTGTGAGTTCGAGGCCAGCCTGGGCTACCAAGTGAGCTCCAGGAAAGGCACAAAGCTACACAGAGAAACCCTGTCTCAAAAAAAAAAAAAAAAAAAAAGAACGCTCTAAACTATTCCCCAGAACAAAGTCAAAGACTAGGTTAAATGATAAGATGCCACATTCTAAGAACAGATGATCTGATATTATGAAAATGTCAATTTTCTGAAAATGAAAGAAAGCAATTGATCTTCCTCCCTTTCTAAACTGCATTGATTAAAATATGCTACTCCCACCAAGGAGATTAGAAAAATCAATAAGACATTTGAGAATATGTAATCTTGGTGAGGGTGAAGGGAAATGAACATATCTTACAGAGTATTTCTTGGGACCAACTCATGTGATTATTTTTAGTCATAAATATTGTACATACTTCAACCCAGTGGGTCCTCTACAAGACTCTGTCCAAAGTAAATCCTCAGACACAGCCACATATTAATAGATAGCACTGAACTATAGTACCCTCTGACTCTTTAGAAACGGTAGAATGCTAACTGAGGGGTAACTGAGTAAAACAATTAATATGCTCAAACTCACAGTGATTGAAAGGAGAGTAAGGCAGAGCTACCACAGTTCTGGAAAGATCTCCAAGGCAATCTAGAGTAATAACAACATGATACGTAGATCAACAAACTACATATGTATGTGTCTAAGCATAAATTTGATTATGCAAATGAACACAGGTATTGAAGTAGCAGATATTTGCTGAAGTGAGCTGGGAGAGGAGCTCACACCCCATACTCTCTTACACACTCTAGTAGCCTGCTCCTAGAGGAGTCTGTGGGTGTGGCACATGGCACATGCAGACCAAAGGCCTGGTAGCTTAGAGACACAGGATAATCAGGAAGGCTGGGACAGGCAAGGTGTGTCGAAGGTGACTTGATTTTCTCTTGCTTTCCAAGCTGGTCTACTGGTGGGTGCAGATGTAGCAGAGAGGGATGCCTCCAACATTCCGTTGACCTTTGTTATCCCTGCCCTCCAAACACCTAACTGGCCATGCTCCCACCTCCTCACCACCCACGGCTGCTTCACACCCTACGACTTTGCACCTAACTGCATTCACCATCATGGTTCTTCAGTCAGAATGTCAGCCACGACAGAGGCCTCAGGGAGCAAAGCCACCCTCTTGCTTCCCCTGGTTCTGCCCTTCCCCTTACTCTCTGCATTAAATGATTGGACATTCAAGATACACAGATCCTGTGGTCCCCCTGCCCCACCCCACCCCCGAAGAGGAGGAGGCATTCGAGTTCAGGCAGTGACCTCACCTTGCCACTACTCTTTGCTGTAATCTGTGCTGTTGAAGAAAGCATCATCAAGGCAGCCAATGCACAGCACAGGCCAGGCTGCCTGGAAAAATCACGGCACTGGAAGTAATGATACACCATAGTAGGGGGCATGTGGACGCCTAGGCTGGCTTCTAAGTCCAGAGTCCTCCAGCACAGACATGTTAAAACACTCTGGAAGCAATCTCACAAAGACATTTTCCTCCTGTAACTAAGATTTGCTCAGTGTACTTCTCCCACAGTTAAATGAGGCTCAATTACACACTGCTAATTTAAGCCTGCATACTGCATTCAACTGTGCACCTAATTACCCTGTTTAGTTTGTTAATGATCAGAGCTTTGCCTGTGCAGATCTTGGAGTCTACCATTAATCTTTACTCTAGTTAGATTTCTCGTGATTTTTTTTCCAGAATATATCCTTCCAAAAAAATTAGATTTTAAAGGGATTATTTAAGGATTAACACCACCACCACCAAAGACGCTCAAACAACTTACACAGTTCTCATTCATTCATATGAGGAGGGGACACTTGTCACTCGCTATGGGGCCACTCATGTCCAGGGGAAAATGTTTTAGTTGGAGACAAGAATAGCAATTAGACAAAGGAGAGAAAAGTGAACAGTGGTTGGTGCATAAGTGCAAAAAAGAACTAAGAAATGAGCCAGAAGAGAGTGAGTGCTTCCTCAAGAGGGAGAGGGAGCCAAGGGGGAGAAAGAGAGAGAGAGGAGAGAGAGAGGGAAGGGAGAAGAGAGAGAGAGAGAGAGAGAGAGAGAGAGAGAGAGAGAGAGAGAGAGAGAGAGAGAACAAGCAGAGGAGAGAGATATGACTTGTGACTTGAAGGGAGTTTGGCAGGGTAGAGAATCCAAGGGCACTAGGGAGGCTAGACATGATCAAAGCTTAATGTAGACAAAGGAAGGAATCCTATCCATCTGTATAATTATGCAGTCATCATAATTTTTAAAATAAATACTTCTAAAAAGTTAAATCTAGATAGTTATAACTATTAAAAGCAACATGTTCAAAAACGAACGAACGGTGGAAGGAACTGAAGGGGAGCGCGGAACCTCAGGGATGGCCTCTCCAGCTCTCAACAGAACAAGCCACTGTCCATGTGCAGCCATGTTGGCCTCTTTCTGCCGCTGTGATAAAATACCAAGGCAAAAGCAGCTCAGGGGAGGAAGGGTTTCTTCTGTTTACAGAGTGGATACAGCCCCTCATAGCGGTGGGAGCCTACCAACTGCCTGGCGGTCAGAAAGCCGACGACAACAGGAAGGGCCACACTGCACACCTCCAAAGCCCACCCCAGGGATGCACTTTCTCCAGTAAGGCTCCATCTCCTAATGCTTCCATAGTCTTCCCAAACAGCACCACCATGGGTGGGGGGCAGTGTTCAAATATGAGGGGGACATTTCACATCCAAACCACAACGGAGCCTGTGATGTGCTGGGAGAGCTGTTCTATCTGCCTGGCTCCTCAGCCTCCTCAATGCCACTGATTCATTCAGAGAAAAAGCCACCAATGTCCATCCTGCTGCCTCCCAAAGGATGCCTCATGTGGTCTCTCCCTATTTAATACTTACTATCCTTCTTTCTGTAAATACAGGAAAACTGACCCATAGCTTAGAGTCTTTGGGAGATAATTGCATCAACCAGAAGTCAGTATATTTGCATATATACATATATGGCTGGTTCTATTGACTTTACATTTCAAGGTAGCAATACAAATATTCTTTACACATACTTTGCTTTAGACAAACAGGGCTATTTGAAAGACAAAAAAGAAGTAGGAGTGTAGATGGGTTAGGTGATTGCAGGTAATCCTGAATGCAGTCCAAGAATAACCTGGTATTGTGAAGCTTTGCATCCATGTCTCTTCTGACACCAGGTAGGTAATATATTCTCAACATGAGAAAGGGGGCAACTGCTGGTTGCCAGAAAGGAAAGATGGAACGATCCAAAAGGATGAGGCCATTAGAAAATATCCGGTTGTGTGCATGCCGTTCCAGAAGGCCAGGCCAGAGAGAGAGGAGAGCATAGGGGAGACGTGGTTGGGGATGTGGAAGCCGCACCTCTGCCTTGATGGGTGGGAGAAGAGTACCAAAAGCCCCAGGGTTTGAAGCCAGGGTGGAGGTAGGTGACTGCTATTTCCTGATGGTGAGACAAGAGGTAAAACACAATGAAATGGGCAAAATTGGGTGGAAAACAGGTGAGGCAGATACAGAACTCACAAAGGGTGGGGGATGCAGCCCACCATGGATGGCAGAGGATGGATGGAGAAAGTCAGTAAAAGCAGAAAATGGCTTTTAGGATATGGTTGAATTTTCCTGAGATAGGTTAATTCAGAGTTGGACCTTTAAGGGGAGCCCTGGTACCTCCCCTGCTCTCCCCCAAGGCCTTTCTCCCATGTCTTAGCCTGGCAGGCATCTAACTTGAGGCTCTCATGCTTAGTACTTTATTTTTAGAGCCAAACCATGAACTCATTCCATTGTAAAGAGTGCCTTTCTCCACGGAGTAGTCAGACCATGATCATTAATATTTTATGAGTCTATATACAATGTGTTCAGTTCCACCTAACGGCTTCCAAGAAGGGAAAAGCACACAAAAGAGTTAAAAATGGGGTGTGAGTTCCCTGCTCTGGAGAAAGCCCACCCTGTCTTTTTATTTCACTTTACATATTTTCTTTCCCATATATTTGCACTTAGAAACAGTTTATATTAGCTTTTATATCAGCAGGACACACTCTTTCTGTACCAGTTTTCTCTAGCAAGTCTCATATAGTAAAACCACTCTGTGCCCTTCACACACCCTCAGAGCAGAATATGGTAAAGTTGTCCATGCCTTTGATGCAATCCAACATGTTTTTAATAAAGGCAGAATTTCCCTACAGCAAAGATGAGTGAAAGTCCCCAGTGTTCCAAGATAATTCATCCTCTTCTTGAGATGGAGTGCAAAAGAGTTTCCTCAGATGTATATGTTACTCACCTTAATATCTCTGAAAATTACTCTCCTGTCATGTTGGGAAAACTTCAACTTGTCACTTAAATAAGAATAAAGTGAAGCCATTTTAAGTGACTTGCAGTGAGGCCATCTCTTTTTATTTCTTGATAGTAAATTTTAATTAGAGGATATCTTTTAAAA
This sequence comes from Peromyscus leucopus, assembly GCF_004664715.2. Taxonomy (NCBI): domain Eukaryota; kingdom Metazoa; phylum Chordata; class Mammalia; order Rodentia; family Cricetidae; genus Peromyscus; species Peromyscus leucopus. The sequence continues at coordinate 17,100 of NW_023505375.1, read as the reverse complement.
TAACCAATATTTTATCCTAAGAAATAGTAAAATGAGGACCATAGAAAAGAGCATTATTTCTCTTAAGTGGGCACCACTTATTTTTTTTAAACTATGTATATGTGCATGTATTTGTGTGTACATCAACAACAAACTTCCATCGTTGATAGTTTAGTATTAATACTGATATTAAATACTTGGGCCAATCTCTCATATCATGAATCTCACACACAATAGGCAGGAGCCTGACAACCACATCCCAGACAAGTCCTCCAATCATTTTAACCTTACAAACCTGGTAAGGATCTCACCACAGAAACTATAACTTCAGGCTTCCACGAGTTAATTCTGAAGGGCTGTAACATGCTACAGTTACCGGAGGGACAGGAACTCCCCCCAGAACCTCCTCATGTAGGCACAGATCATCACTGTTGCCTACATTGCCATTTGGGGACCTCCCTGCAGATTGTCACAGCACACCCATCGTGGAAGGGAAAACACCAGGCTTGGGAGGATGGAAGAGCGAGAAGACAGGCGCTCAGGTGAGGGGAGCAAATGAGAATCTTACATCCTAAGAAGACAATCGTGCTCATTCTCCCAGGCAACTTAGTCAGGGGTCCTTGGGAAGGAAGCCTTTGTCACCTGCCCATCACTGACTCCATCTCCCTTCCTTTTCAAAGTCTCTTGGAAAGATGCCGATGTGTGTGCTCGGGAGGAAGAAATTGATGGTGCCCCACGTAACATCTGCTTATCCAGTCTCCTTTGATGACCGTGCTCCATCTCACTCACGTTGGAACTCAGCCTCTGTGCTGGTGGGTGGGTAGATCTCAAATATTCAGCTAAAAGCTGAAAATGTTGTCCATGTGTTTTTCACTGCACAGGAGTGAAAATTCTAGTCTCTCAGTCAGCATTAGACAGCAGCAACTTTAGATGGACCCGTAATAGCCAGGTAAGAAGAAAGAGTCCTCCTTTTCCCCCTGACAGATGTGAAGGAGATTTTCATGACTCAAGGAGAGAGGCTGGAAGAACTTGGATGAACTTCATTGCTGTGACAACCCTCTACATGTCTGCCATTGGCTACACCATTCTCTAGGTGAAGAGGAGTTCAAGCCCAGTGTGAGCAACACAGTGAGTGTGAAGAAGCTAGCCTAGGCTACATGAAATTCTAGCTAAAATAAAGCCCATGAGAAATGATATTTATACTTTTTCCACTAAAGGTGAAAAGAGGGATTTCTCCAAGGAAATAGCTTTATCATAGAAAAATGCCAAGGATATAACACCGCTATTGGATGATATCAACTGCAGAAATCACCAGGCCTGAACTGTGTGGAGCCCCGGCCCCTCCACAGCTGCTGCCATAGCTGTGGTTTGATAAGCACAAGTATTGCTGCTGCCTTGTCATGGTTATAGGGATGAGTGGAAGAGTGGGTATTACTCCAGATAAGCTCTGAAGAAGCCAGTTCTGCATTTAAAAACCTGCATGCATGAACACCAGGCAGACAGCTGGAGGCAGATAGAATATCACAACTCGCTTCACATGCCTCCTGTTCACAATAAGAATGTCAAGGTGTGTTTGTCACTTCCATCACCGTGACAAACATCTGAGCAAGACAACTTGAAAAGATGAAGTTGAACTTGGTTCATGGTTTCAGGCCATCGTGGCAGGGAGGGTGTGGTGGGCAGCTTACCACATGGTGGACAGGAAACAGAGAAAATGCTAGGCTGTCTGAATTTTTGCTTTTATTCTCTCTCATTCCATCTGAACACTGGAGAGGTAGCTCAGGAGAGTAGCACAACATGTGCAGAGCCCCTCAGAATGGTAAGAGAACAAACAAAAACCTTCTAGCTCTATCTGGGACCCTACCCTGGGAGGAGGTGCCACCCACATCCAAGGCAGGTCTTCAATTCCTCTCTAGAAACAAACTCATGGGGGGTTTGTTTCACTGGTCTATGAGCTTCTCAACCAATAAAGTTGATGCTCAGGATTAACAGCCACATAATTCTTGACACAATGACTCAGCCAGTAAAGGCGCTTACTGTGCAAGCCTGACGACCCGAGTTCAAACCTCAGAATTCAGGGTGAAAGGGGAGAATAGACTCTTGAATTTGTTCTCTGACCTCCTCACATGCACCTCTCTCTCTGTTTCTCTCTGTGTCTCTGTCTCTCACTGTCTCTCTCTGTCTCTTTCACACACACACATACACACACACACACACACACACACTACAGACTCTCTCACACACACTAATAAATAACCAAACATGACAAGAGAGCAGCTCAAAGAGGAAACAGAAGAAAATCTGTGTTGAGTGAAATGAAACAACAGCTTGAGTGTATTTAACATTTACAGCTTTCAGGGAGTCTGATGCGTCTTTGTTTCTTTCTCTGGGGCAAACAATCTCATCAAGCCTCCTGCTGTGACATATCCCTGCCTCTAGTGGGATTTTCTCTAGGCAAGTGCAAGAGTGAATACAGTTCAGTGGTGGGGCACACCATGCCTGCACTAGCACGTGTCAGTGGCCCCACCCCGGTGCCACATGTCACGTGACACACACTCATTCAATCAAGGCTTGCTCAAGAATGCTACCTAGAGAACAGTGCCAGCCTATTACTTCTGCTGGAAACTCCTTACTGCAAATGTCTAAGGAACTCTTCACTCCAGAATGAGCAGGATACGTGGCTGAAACCTGCTTATAGTTGCAGTGGGACTGTGACTCTGGGTATCTGAGATGAGAGTCAGTTTGGGGTTTCTTTGTTCTTTGTGGGGGCAGGGGGAGGAAGAGAGAGAGAGAGATACAGAGAGTCAGACAGACAGATAGACACAGACAGAGACACACAGAGATACAGAGAGCTTCTCTGTAGCAGACATGCAGAAAAGAATGGAGCCAGATGCTCTTCAAAGACAGTTGCTGTGTCACACTTGAAAAGTACCTTCCTTCCCTTAGATTCTCCATGATCATCTTACAGATGTTTAGTAAACACCTGATGAATTTCATTCCTTTACTGTGCCAACCCCCTCCTAAGGCTTTGCTCATTTAATACATTTCTAAATCAGTTACTTTATTATGGAACAAGAAGAGGAATCCCTGCCTTTTAAATCTCTGGTATGTCCCAAACAAGAGAAGCCTAGTAAACTCCTTTTAAATGTCTCAAACTCACAGCAATCTCCCTGTCTCAACCTCTTAGTGCTGGGGTTATAGTGTGAACCATCATGCCAACCTCAATGAACATTATTTTAAAAAAATAGTTAGAGACTTTAAACACTAATGAAACAATCCTCGGATGTTCTGGTTACAGGTGGCAGCCTTCTGAAACGGAAATATATTTGGAAATAGTTACAGATGATGGTGGGCCAGAAAACACGGCTCTTACAAAGCCTGAGCTTGAACTGATTTCTAAGAACACACCTTAATAAAATGTAGAAAATGATAGCATAGGAATATGCAGTAGATAACCATCAATACATGGGACGGGTAACCACAGATTCTTATGAGATCTCAGTAAAGCACTTGGCAACAAGCTGACAACCTGTTTAGTCCTAGGGACCCACAGGGTAGGAGAGAACTACTTCCTCTGCTATCACTTGTCATGATACGCATGCATACACACACACACACACACACACACACACACACACACACACACACACACACGCAGCCACACACATTCCTCTAAATAAATGTAAATGTAATGGGAAAACTGTTTAAAGATGTCGACTTTCTGGACACAGGTTTCCTGAGCTGAGGATTTGAGGTGGCGAGCACCAGGCACAGACCCAGTTCCCTTCTGTGTCTGTGCCATACGCTGAACCTCTCTCCCTGGGTCAGCTGATCTCTAGATAATACTCTGAAGAATGCTTCCTGCCGCACCAGACAGCATCAGGAAAAGAGCAACCAAGAGACCAGGCTTGGCCACCGGAACTCCAGATGTTCAAACCCAGACACAGATGAAGCAAAGACTGAGCCTATGCCACCAGCAGCACCTGTGTTCAAGTTCAAGTCCCACCCCACCAAGTGAAAGGACTCTCATACTGCACCACCTTGACGTGGTGGAGTGACTCATCAAGTAGGCACACAATCATTTAACTAACACATAGAAGGTGGGAACTCCTAATGTCTCACTACTGTGAGTGAGATGAAGCTTTATACACAGATCTTTGCCCACATTTCTGATGATTTCCTCAGTATGGTTCCATGAAGTCCCTGGGATCCAACCTAATTCCTTTTAAAGAAAGACATTTAATGGGTGGCTTGGTGACATGAATTATATAGTAAGGTTATTGAGTGGTTTAATGATCTATGATGGTGATCTACTTAGCGTCTAAACACAGATGTATACCCACATTATCTACCTCACCTAGAACATTTATGAGCACAGAGAGGGGAAGGGAAGTGCTGTGATCTCTGCCGATTGACCCAGGGATTCATATCACTTCTTGTTTTTTTTTTAACCCATTTGATCCATTTATTCCAATGATGCCTCAGAATGCAATTATGTACTTGTCTTTTCAGTCATCAAATCAAACAAATATTCTAAAATAAACAGAAATAATAAGTAAAACATTTAAGTATATATGTACATAAGAAAAGAGACAGAGATAAGAAGACATTATAAAACATTTGAAAAGTACAAGATTTCAACTTCAGGTCTGTCTTGACTCAAATCTCATGCTCTAACTACTGCAGCTATGGCCTTAAGAAAGAAAGTTTTAACAGGAGACAGAAATGGAATTCAGTGATTGATAGTCCTCCAAGTAGATGGAGCTTTCTGCATATCACTTCTTTTAATCCCTCAATTCTGTAAGATGTGCAGGATATCTGAGGTTATAGGGCCAATCATTTGGGGATGAGGCCACACAATCTAGATCTCCCTGATTCTGAGGAACACTTTCCACTGCATCAGACTGGATTACTCCCATGGTCAAGGTGACAAACTGAGACACTTGGCTCTCTATAAGTCAGCCCTTCCTGTGCACAGACCCCCAGGTCTGGGAATGCCCAAAGCTGAAGATGAATTGGGCCTTGTACACACCATGTAACTGGGGATCAGTGGGGACTTGAGGTAAAGTGACAGGCAGGAGGAGGAGCTTATGACTCAGTGGGCTTCAGGTCTTTGTTAATTATTTCCCAGGGGGATAGAAATGGGAGCTTTAAGAGTCAGTGACTTTTACATGGCAAAATGTGTGACAATTCCTTTACTGTCATAGTTCATATAAGTGCATCGAGCCTCGTTATTCTAGTTTTCCATGAGATTTCCTAGACTTGAGAAGAAAAAATGTAGTTGAAAGTTTTCTCCAATCTCACCTGGCCTAGTGGTTCCACAGCCTGCTTATAAAATAATCACTCTTATTTTATAAGCAACTTATATTAATTATAACTGCTCAGCCATTAGCTCAGGCTTACTACTGACTAGCTTTTACACTTAAATTAACCCATAATTCTTATCTATGTTTAGCCACGTGGCTTGGTACCTTTTCTCAGTTCTGCCTTGTCATCTTGCTTCCTCTGTGTCTGGCTGGTGACTCCTGATTCTGTCCTTTCTCTTCCCAGCATTCTCCTAGTCTACTAACCCTGCCTATACTTCCTACGTGGCTACTGACCAATCAGCATTTTATTAAACCAGTGTACAAGAGCATTATCCCACAGCAGAAAAATCTTGATCCAATAACCACGGTTACAACATCAAGTTTCAGCCTCCTCCTCCTCCTTTCCCTATCCTGGATGGTTCCAAATAAATAATTTCATGTGGGACCAGATTTTGAACCTGAGAGAATAATTTTGGGCATTCTTTTGTTATTTTTATTTTAATGAAAGTCAAACTTGAAAATCAGAATTTTCCCTCCTCAAAGGTCAGTTCTATTTTTACTCCCCTTCTGGATATGTTTTTAATCAGATCTTCTGTTCTCATTGGTACCCAGCCTTGTTACAAAGCAATTTTATCCACCTGCAGAGTATAACATTTTCCCTATTTTAAGATGAAAGAAGTTCGTAAATACATATATTTTCTTAGGTCCACTATGGTGGGAGTATGATTTGCAGGTTTGTACTTGGGTTCCATAATTCTCCAAGAAATTTCTTTCTTTTTCTTTATCTTCAATCACAATTCTTTTTTTAAAAAAAAATTAAATCCTGACATATTCATCTTTATATTAATGAACTTTTTAAAAAGTGCATTGAAACAACTTTAAAAGGGTTGACTTCTGTGAACAGAGACTCCTGGGCAGAACCCTGGGGCTGGCTTTATCTTGATCCTTTTGTCTCATCCTTCACTCTGAGGTCCGAATGTGAAGAGAAGGGTTGGGGATGTTGGCCTTTGCCATGTGGCTCTTTGACCTCATCATCTGTTGTTTGAATAGCTCTTGTACCAAGCTGACAAGATTGCTGATGCCCCAAATTTGAGCCTTGGAAACTACATGGTGGCTGGAGAAAGCCTGCTCCAGCAAGTTGTTCTCTGACTTCCACACACTTATGTGGCATTCTAAGTGGGCACTCAGATACCTACACTTAAACACATACACACTCTTGACACCAACTTCAGGGTTTGGGCAGGAAAGGGGTTCTGTGCTGGAACTTGAGTTCCTTATGGTTCATAAATGGGCCCAGTGCCCTTTGATGATTCCACCTTTTCATCTGGAGTGTGAACTCATCAGGTGCTATGACACTAACCACTTCACAAGGCTCCTTTGGCATTTTTAAAATGATAAGGGAAAGTCCTAAAAATGAGACCTATGTCCATATATTCCATTTGTGATGTGACTTTGCCTTGGATCACAAATTCAAAGGGAGGAGACTCTATAACTTTGTAAAAATCATTTGTTATTTCTGGCATTTCCTGTGGAGATAAGATGAAGTCCTGAGTGAGTGTGTCTTGTTGACCTGAACATAGCCATGTCAAGGACTCCAATGCCTCAAACCCATGGAAATTTCAAAGTTTCTCCCTTCCTAGCCTCCAGGTCCACTACCTGTCTCAGAGGATTGGAAAGGCCCAGCAATTTAATAAGATAAAGAAAAATATGTACAAATCAATATTGCAAATGATGGGGACAGATATAAGGACATGACTGGCGTGTAACTAGGTTTAGAAGGGCTGACTCCCACCCTGTACCAACAGTGTTGGTTCAATTGTGCTGCCCAGGTGAGGTACAGGGCCTCCTCTCCTGAGTTTTGCAGTTGGTGGGGGTCAAGGATGGCTCTCCACACTTATGACCACAGGACCAGCTCTCCAACTTGCCTCAGTGTTGATGGGTGTGTGAGGAACAAGAGACACTTTCATTACTAACCACTGGCTATGAGAAATTGAAGCAGATGCTGACTTCACTTAAAGCTAAACTTTGCACTTCTCAAAGAAAGCATTAAAGAATTAAATTGACCACCCTTGGAGTAGGCAAAACATTTTACTGGGGACACAGAGAAAAGTGAACTGCAAAAGGAAGATCTTTATAAAGTAAATTTAATGACGATGATGACAACAACAACGAAAAACCTTCACTTTTTCAAAATACCATTAAGAAAACCGAAGAAAGCCAACTCAGGTTCAAAGGAGACACTCTCCAAGCATTGCAAGAATTCAAGGATTCAGCTCTAAGACAAATGTCCAACTCAAAGCATTCATAATATTTGAAGAAGCACTTCAAAGAAAATATAAGAATGGCCATGAGCATATTTTAAATGCTAGTGTATAAAAATGCATAATAAAACCACAGTTTGATACTAAAGAAAAAAATCATCTTCCTAAAATCCAAGCCCCAAACTGGGCTCAGAGTTCCATAAAACCCTTTTATTTGTATGGTTCCCAGAGGTAAAAAAAACAAAAACAAATAAAAACTAGCAAAACACAGCTGACCTCAACCTGATACCAAAAGTTACAAAGGCAGATAACCGTCCCATCCTCACCTGCACAGTCACAAGCAAGCAAAGCAAGCAAGCAAACAAACAAACTCCTGCTTACTTTTCCATTCTGCCCCTATTAAAACGTTCTCTTTTCCCTTCCCAGCTACAAACCCTACTCAAACCACATACTGAGTGCTCTGGATATCTGGACAGCCTTGAGGTACAACCTCTCTCAGGCTATTAAGGTCAGCTTTTGCTGTTGCAGTCAGTGTGAAATTTCATTCCTTGCTTCCTCTTGTAAACTTAATCCTTGAAGATACAAACTGCACATCTCCAGGATGAGCTACAGCTCTAATGTGTTGGTGAGAGAGTGAAACAATCACATCTTTCATCTGTTACTTACAATCATGCAAAAATCCTCATTAATAAGCCACATACAGGGCATTCAGTCTGATGGCTAGCTCATGCTACTTCTCTTCTGTGTCGTCTTCTAGAATGCCAGAGTTGAAATCATTGCATTCACTTCATCACTCAACAACAGGTGGTGACTTGCAGTTTTAAAGGACATGGATTCAAGAAAAACTACACAGGTGGGCACATCTTTAAAAAATATTACTAAAAAAGTTCATACTATCAAGTGCAGAGATCTTGAAGAGGTCATTCACTTGCCAGCATGAGCCTGACTACTACAAAGTTCCCTGACAAGCACTTGGGTAAATCACTAGGCTCAAAGCTAAGGGGATTTCCCCAGATATGGCACATGGGAAGGAGACACTGGCTTGTCTGGCTTCATTCATGAGTAGGAGTCACAATGTTCCTGCTCTCAGTCACATCTATCCACAGTAACAACTGCAGGGCTCAATGTCTACCTGGACCTTCCTCCAGGTCAAGGCTACAGAAAGACAGGCAATACAGGGAAGAAAAGGGAGGAGCAAACCAAGAGACAAACACACAGGGTCATTTTGGACATGTTTATACATGGTTGGCACTCAATACAGCTTATTTATTTATATCAAAGCTGCACATTGTGTCAAAAGGAGTCAGACTTTCCAGTCTGAGGTTGATATTACAACTGAATGAGGAGTCACAATTTTACCGTCATTTTTTTTTTAAATGAAAAAGATAGATTTTTAACTGGCTTATACTTTTGGGCAAAATAGTAGCATGATGTATCTGACTGGGAAAGGCACTGGCAAGTGTAGCCTCCTTGTTAGAACTTCCAATAGGGTAAGTGCCACTGCTGCTTATGATGGCCATTACTGGTTGCCAATTTCACTGCGACTGGAATTAACTAAAACCCCCCAAATAGAGGCACACCTGTGAGAGATTTCTGCATATTTGAAGTGGTAAGATCTATTTCTAATCTGGATCTTTGAGGTAGAAGAAAGACACACCTTTAATCCAGATCTTTAATCTATTTTTTAATAGGGGCCATGCCTTCTGCCGGAAGCCTAAGTAAGGACATGAAGGAGGAAGCTTTTGCTCTTTTCTTGCTTTTCTTGCTCCACTAGCAAGTCCACTCCTTAGCTGCATTAGAGTCCACTTCTTCAGGACTCCAGTGTATACTGAATATTAGCTGAGACATCCAGCTCCATGGACTGAGCAACTACCGGATTCTTGGACTTTCTGTTCATAGCTAGCCATCATTGAATTAGCTGAACCACAGTGTGTAAGACACTCTAATAAATTCCATGTGGTGATATTTTATTTGTGCTGAAATGTGGTGATATTTTATTTGTTGTTAATAAATAAAGCTTGCCTAGAGATGGGGGGGAGGCCATCCATTTTAAGTAAACAAGAAGTTAGGCAGCACACGCCCTTAATCCCTTAGCAGGCAGGATCTCTGTGTGTTCAAGGTTATACTAGGGAGCAGAGCCAAGTGTGGTGACACATGCTTTAATCCCAGTACCAACCATAGAGTCCTGGAGGTCTGTACAGACAGTAACAGAGCTGTGTAGGAAGAAGAAGTGAGGTAGTTGGGCTAAGAGTCAATGAGAGGGCAGAAAAGCAAGACAATATTAGCCCGGGTAGACAGATCTATATTCCCTGATATCTCTAAGGCTTTAACCCAAGTTTCTGGCTTAATGTTTTTTATTTAATAAGACATTTAGAAATTCATCTTCAATTACCTTTCTAGACAATAATAATATATATAAAATATATATAATATATATATATAATATATAGAGAGAGAGAGAGAAGAAGTGTCATTCTATAAATTCTGGTACTAGAGAGAACCCTGACTAATACAAGTCCTTCATTTCTACAACAGGTAGTATACCAATTCACCATGCATTTAGAGAGCGTTAGCCAAATAGTGAAGGGACTAGGGAACTTCTCTGATCAGAATGGTCACACTGTCTGGTGTAGGGAAACAGACCTCACGTTTACAAGGACCATGTTATAGCTGGTAGCATTGACTAGTAGACAGGGTGGTGGATAATGGACATGAAGTCCAGAATCCTTCAAGGATGAGAGAACCAGGATAGGCTTAGATATCATAGACATCACATAGGGGCCAGAGAGCCCTGCACAGCTACCCCTATCCCTGAATCACAGATCCTATACATTGGCAAGGACTGCTGTGTGATACAATTTGAGTCAGCCAGGTGAGACTTAGTTGGGAAGTTTTCCTCAGCCTGTAGAGGCCCTTCCTCTATCTAAACCAGTGGTTCTCAACCTGTGGGTTAAATGATGCTTTCCTGGGGGTCACCTAAGACATATGCATATCAGATATTTATGATTCACAACAGTAGCAAAATTACAGTTATGAAGTAGTAATGAAAACAATTTTATAGCTGGGTATCACTATACATGAGGAACTGTATTAAGGGGTTGCAACATTAGGAAGGTTGAGAACCACTGTTCTAAATGTTTCTACTCTCTATAGGCACAATTCCTATAGTCAGAACTCTCTATCTCCGCATGCAAGATCTACAGACTGCACCAGTTATAGATTCAAATTTACCAGGAAAGATATGCAGTTATGCTGAACATGGACAGAAATTTTGCTTGTGATTTATCCCCTAAACGAGTGGTTCTCAACTGTTATGAATCATAGTGTAAATATCATATTTGTAGGATATCTGATATGGAACCACTAGGAAAGGGTCTAATCCAAAGGGTTTGTAACCCACAGGTTGAGAAACACTACCTTACAACACACAGTGGCTACTTGGCTAGTATTTGCAGTGTGTCTAGAGATGACTCAAAATACATGAGAATGTACACAGGTTCATGAAGAGCATGGAACATCCTTGGACTGTGATGTCGGAGGATGTGCAAGTGGTATAGCACTTGGTCCCAGCTTGCCCTTCAAGGCTGCTTCCTGACCACTTCCCTCCCCTTTCTATGGTGTCTTCCTGATGTCCAAGCTGTGTTGGCTTCTTCCTCTTTGGAAACTTGGTCTTCTTTGTCTTCGCTGATCCCTCAACCATCCTGGTCAGCCCGAGTTCCTTCCTTTCTTTGCTGCCCATGTTTTAACAACAAAGAGGAAACTATGGTTGTATGATTATGTGGAAAAAAACCTCAGTGGTGACCTGTGCCTGTCTGTACTGTATGCTTAAAAGACACTTGCTGAATTTACCAAGCTGATGAGTGAGCACTCCCCTGGTCATCTCTTAGGGTAATGCTGTTACTTTACAAGGTAAAGTCGTATACAGAGGATGGAATAGGACTAACATGTCAGCATTCATTTAAGCACAAAGTAACATCACACAGGAAAAAAATGATAACTCTTCAATTTGAGGTTAAAAAAGCCAACTATTTACAAGAAAATTATGGGGTTGATGTTAAAGCAATTGACTTAGCACAATTAGTTAAATAAAATAATAAAGATGTTATGTGAAAAACTTAAAATATTCCAGAACTGGTGATGTGGTCCTAGACTACTCTCTAGTGGCTGGTTACAGAGCAAGATGCTTTCAGAATAAATTCCAGATTTTCATATTAATAGAAAAAAGGAAGGGTAAATAGCATTGACTTTGAGTCATGGAGTTCTTTATTTGAATATTTTATTTATCCAAAATATGCTGGAGAATTTTTAAAGCAAGGACTTGTATACCTAGTTGTTCTTAGAGGAGCCAGTTAAAAGATATGAAGATGTAATTTCATGAAGATTGTGTCAATGGAATGATGACGATGCCCTGACCTATCTGAAGCACTTGATTATGTCCACAATTGTGACATTCATGCTTTTATTCCCTGTGATGGTTCAAACCAACTGGAGATTTCCCCAAACTATTCCCTGAATAGAATCTTAAAGTTGTAAAGGTTGAGTAAAAACCTTTAATATCCTTTTTGCTGCTGTTTTGCTTTGCTGATGTATGTTATTTTAATAGTTTTTAAGATCTCATTCCTTGTCATGTAAAATCATTTTCATGACTTTATGATATGGGAGCAAGAAGGTGGCCTTAATCAGCTATAATTCTATAGTGGAGATTTTACAAGGAAATCATTAATGTCTGAGTACAATAGAAAACACACTAGAATTCATTTTAGAAACCTGACCACAAACTAAGTGTTGTCTCTAACATCATAGGGCAATCATAAAACACTGGTATTTGATTAAGACAAGAAAAATAAAGGGCACACAGAGATGGTCCACATCCACTTCACAAGGAGGTCACTCAACTTTTGTGATATTGTTTTAGCATTAAATTAATCTATTTAATTATCTGGCTATTTCTATCATAGTTCTTGGGTATAACCATCTTCAAATCACTTTAACTCAATAAATAATAGTGTGCTTTAATTATTATTAATCAAAAGAAAGATGGTTTCTGAAAGCAAACTCTGCTAGATAAATCAGTCAATGGAGACAAAGGACATGGCTTATTGCCATCATATAAATCTTTGGTCATAGACATGATCTCATTCACTCCTAAGGGCAACAGTCTTGTGTTCTCATGACTGCCATATATGAATACACAAAATGATGCTTCATTTGATCCAGTCTGCTCCCTAGAACTCTTCAGTGATGTAATGGCTCACAGAGATGTGACATTGGGACTCTTTTCTTTTTCCTACACTGAGACTAGATTGTATACTTTCATGGGGTTAAGAATTAAAAAACTATAATAACCAAATGGGAGGAGAGAGCCTCTGCTTGCATGAAGTAACCAGATGATACCAGAGAATCAAATGGATTGGGCTGAAGAATTCAAAACTATCCACCTTGGATTTCAGGATATTATTTAGTTAGAAGGTGTCTTAGCTGGCTTTAACCATTAATTTGACACGAACTAGAGTCACATTAGAAGGTAGGCTCAATAGAGGGATTGCCCAGATCTGATTGTCTGATTGTCCCATAGACTAGTTTGTGGGTGTTGAGGGGCGTGTCTTGATTCTTAATTGATGTAGGAGGTCCAGCACAAGATAGGCAGCTAGGCAGGTGGTCTTGGGCCATATATAAAAGTTAGCAAAGGACTGGAGAGATGGATCAGTGGTTTTAAAGACTTTTGGGTTTTGGTTCCCAGGACTCACATGTCATTCACAACCACCTGTAATTCTAGTTTGTGTTCTAGTATTCTCTTCTGGATTCTGTGGGCATCAGGCATGAATGAACATGGATATAAACATGCATACAGACAAGAAACACATACACACAGATAAAAATAAATACATCCTGAAATTTTGCATGGCATCTAACCATGGGGATAGCTTGCAGGGGGGAGCCTTTCTCTGGTGCAGCTAGCTGCTTCATGGACACAAGGCTTCATTACCCTCTGTGCTCCTACAGTGATTACACAGAAAGAATTCTACTAACACTCACTTGGAACAAAGAAAGGTATAAACAATCTAGTTGGTCAGTGATGGGAACACGGTAACTGATTTAAAAACCGTAAGAAGGAGAAAGGATAAGGAGTATAGGATAGGATGGCCTGAGATATTCCCTGAGTGACAATGTCAGGTAAAACAAAAATAAAGTGACATAAGGGAGAATTGAAAGCTGGACACAAGCATTCAATGTACTTTGCCAAAGTTTAATATCTAAGAAGAAGAGGAAACAGAAAAACAAACAAACAACCCTGTATTTCAAGCTAGAAAAAGAGCTCAGTGGTATCAGGTAGTTTATCTGAAAACAGACTATTAAAACACACATTGAAGACATTTTTAAAGCAGAAGTTAAAAATCTCATCTAGTTTTCAGGCTGATAAAACAGGTTTATAGAATGAACAACATTGACTTCAACATCTAAGGAAAACACACCATCCTCTGGGTAACTTCTGTGCACAGCTCTCCTACTTTTGTGTATAAAGACAAGGAAGAAATGTATCAGTATCACAGTCTCACCAGGTATATCATCCATGTATGCAGAAAATGTTACTCTCATAGATATGGCACTCTATGAAAAATTAAATACAGTAACTAAGAATATATAACATGATTTAAAACTATACATCTCAATGCAATTGTCAAAATATGTGCAATGATATGCTAATAAGTTTAATAAATCAGTTCTACCATCACCATCATCACCATCATCATCACTCTAAGCAGTACTATCAGCAGCTGCAGCTCCAAAAATTACCATCATCATAATTATCACCAACATTATCATTATTACCACCACAATCACAAAATCAGTATCATCTCACATTAAAATTATTATAATCACTATCATCATCACCAAAATCACCCTCAAAATAACTACCAAAACATCATCATCACCATCATACTCAACAAACATCAACACCATTACCATCAGTTGCAGCAGCAGCAGCAGCAGCAGCAGCAGCAGCAGCACCATCATCATCACTGCCACCATGGATATCATCAGCAGCATCATAGTTATCACATCACACCATCACATGAGCATCACCACCACCACCACCATCATCATTATCATCACTAACACCATTGACATCATCACCACCATTATAGCCATCAAATCAACACCATCACCATCAGCTGCAGCAGCATCATCATCACACCACCATCATCGTGTAAAGCTCTACATTACTCCTACTGAAACAATGAGCTTCCTGGAAAAATATAAGAAGCATAATCCTATTAAATTTCTCAATTCTAATGTGAATGCTTCTTTATTCCTGGCTTTGAGAGTAAGAGAAGTGTACATGTTCCTAATATTAGGGCAAACATGGGCTCCACAAACCTCAAAATGGCAGTGTCACTGACAATACCATGGTTGTAGTCTGGGTTCTCAGCTCAGCTGGATTCTGACCAGGTAAATAGCAGAATTGATACTTAAATCAGCATTTCAAGAAACCTTGTAAAGTAATTTCTGTTTGTCAAGGCCCCCATTCCTGTTCATTCACCTACCATTTTTTATAAGAACAAGAGTTTGGAATGTTAGGATTCCTAGCCACTCTCCAGCTATGTGACCACACATGTGCTGTCCAGTAGCCAGGCAAGATGCTTAGTCACCCTAGGGCTTGTGTCCTCCTGAATCTGTGCCCTGCGTGATCACATAATTTGTGTACAGTGTGATCACGTAATCTATGCATATGTGTGGTATAGCTATGTAAGCCCCTATGCACATGTGTGGGGTAAATCTATAAAAGTGGGTTCCACATATCCCTCTCATCTTCCTGCAGGATCTTTTCATAGGCCTAAGTACCCCCTTCTATTTCCTCCCTTAATAAACACTTATAGTGGGTTTTGTTGTATCTTGTGGCTTTTCTTGCACAGTAAACAGTGCCACTTAATGAATAACATTGAGCTGCTTAATAAATAACATTGGTACAGTGAACTACTCTTGGAAGAGTATCTAGTTCCTATTAACTCAAATAAGCTTCCTGCAGATCAAAGTCTATGCTAGTTGCCAGTCTATTCTAGCTAACTTGCTTTCTCTCTCACTGCAACATAACTCTTGTAACTGGCAAGACTCTCCCCGCCATTGTACTTTTCTCTCGCTCCCAAGAGATAGCCATGGCAGCTTTGAATTCACCCAAATGAACTTTTCTTTTCATTCTTGGGTGGTCTGGTTTGGTTAGCATTGCTAACACCTAGGAACTTTGAGCAATTATTCCTGAAGACTTAACACATGACTGCAAATCTTTTCAGAAAAAAATGATTATGGAAATATAGTCACATAGAAAAAGTTTCTATGAAAAACATGTTAAAGGAGTAAGAAGAGATGAAATAAAAGCCATTAGAATAAAACAAAAGAACAAGAAGTCTACTGTGATGACTTCATAGCTCAGCAAGACTCATATTTTCAGCAGTGTTGAACAATTTGATGAAATGATTATAACACCACAGTTGTTGAAATTATCTTGGTGATAAATTATACATAAAGTTCTATTTCAAATATATCTGTAATCATCCAGAAGATTGAAATACATGGTTACACATGCACATAGAGGTCTGGCTGCAGCTCTGTGTCTGTAGTTTGCAGTTCTGTGGTTTTCTTTGTGCCTCATCCTTCATATTTTCCTAATTTTCTAAAAGTAGAACACATGAATTTATAATAAAAACCACATTTTAAAAGAAGGAAACAATTAAAAATCCTAGAGAACTGAGAAAATCAATAACTCAATGGAATAAGAGAGAGAAGAACTGCTAGAAATCCTGCACATTCACAGAGAGCTGCTCCTATGGAATTCTCCTTTGTTGAGAGAGCTACAGGCTCATGATCATAGTCATGATGGGTCCTTGAGGTGCAGGAGCATTACGAGAGTTGGGTCACATGTAAGCATGACAGGGATCTTAAAGGAAGAGATCCATCAGTTCCTGGAATGTCTTTGGAGATAGAGAGCATAATGGCCACAGACAGCCATGAGAGGCCCTGACGGGAGAAATAGGAACCTCTAGACCCCTCAGTTCTCTGTAGATTCCAACAATAAAGCCAGTTTAGAGGAATGGGCAACCACCCTATTATGTGACCTAGCCTGGCCTAACCTGCATGCCAGAAGTCAATAAGGCACTGATCAAAGTCGACTATAATTGAAGGCTATCTCACAGCTGCAGGGAGAAGGAAGGACACTGAAGAGAGACTGCAGGGACATGGCCTGATATTTGAGAGAGAGAATACCAGCTAGATGATTCATAAAGTAACAAGAATAAAGAGAAGTAAATGGTTTATACAAAACAGGGCATTAATAAGGATTGAGCTATGTCCTCTCACAATTTATATGCCCATGTCCTAACCCATTTTAGAATGCAATCTTATTATCTTATTTTGAAAGAGTGCCCTTGTAGATGCAATTATTACACTGTTTAGGATGAATCCTTACACAAGAGGGAGTTTAGACACTAAGAATGCCATGTGGAGATGAAGACAGAGATGGGCTAATTTCATGATTTTGCCAGAAACCCCCAAAAGCT